>NC_053415.1:12252500-12552500 GCF_016859285.1 Xiphias gladius
CGGAAAGCCTTCCTAGAGAAGTGGATGCTGATATAGTAGTATATCCATGCACATGTTTTGTGAATCAGATGTTCAAAACACATACACTGTATGGGAGTAATGATTGGACGTCCATTTACTTGGCCATATACTGTAGATGTGTAGGTCAGTCTGTCTAGGGGAAATGAAAGGACAGAGAGAAGAGATGGATGTTTGGAGAGGGACATCTCATCATGAATGAGAAAGAGGGACGACAAAGACTGAAGCAGCAAGAAGGAGAGGCAACGTTTTTGAGAGATGGCTGAAGACTGATAGAAGTATTTGTCATCACCGGAGAGATGAGATGAGGAGAGTAAGATGAACTGAGGGATGAGATTGAGAGAGGCAGAGTGAAAGAGAGAGGAGAAGGGACATAACGAGAGATGGAGAGGGGTTCAGGGAGCATAATAATGACAAAATGACAGGAGGATGATCGAAGCATGGGTCATGTTTAACTACGGGAGCGGGAGAGTGAGAGAGATGGCGAAGAGTCTGGCGGCGGATAGGTGAAAGCAGACTGAAGGGGTCACTCTGTTTATGGGAAGAAGGAGAGATGGCGGGATACTGATGTGAGGAGGGAGGAGAGAGATGAAGAAAAACAGCTTGGGTTGGAGAGAGGGCCTCTGGCCATGAAAAGCAAAAGGAATGATGAAGCAAAGGAGGGACAGAAATGTTGAGAGGCTGAGGGGGTCGGCAGTCCGAGTAGGTAGAGACGAAGGGAGGAGAGGAAAGAGAGAGAGAAGCTGAAATCCTGTGAAAAGATGGAGTCACAGCACAGAGGCAGTTCTTTGATTTTTTGGAAAGATGCAGGAAACATGAGGGATTCAGTATGCAGCCAACACGGTATTTTTTTATCCAGATGAGGAAGTCTAGAGGGAGTGAAAGAAGAGACTGAGAGACATGGGTGATTTATCTGTTTGCTAGAAGGGGGAGGTACAGACAGAAGGAGAGAGATGGTTACAAAGTTTGAGAAAGCTCTGTCCAGGGTTCAGAAAAGAGAGATGAAGAGATCAGATCATCAGATCAAGACCAAGTTCATGATTTTCCAGAAGAAGTCAGGGAAATCCATAACAGGTTTTCACGCGGCTTCATTTACATAGACTGAATGAAACAAATAATTATAGATATTTAGGACTGGCTGCAAATGGTTGCAAATGAGAAGGGACTGAAGACAACCCCCCCCCCAAAAAAAAACAAAAAAAACAAGATTATGAGTAAACTATGGAGTCAAACTATGGAGTAAACTATCCTTGGAGTCCAAAAAATAACAAACCATAGCAGCTGAGCTGATATGGGCCAATGTCCACCATTAATCATGATCCAAAAAGAACAATAAAATTATACAAACAGCTTAAGGGCATTGAGCACAGCTGCTACCAGGTGTGTGTTGCCACGAGGAAAAGAGCCGGTCACGATGGCTCAGCTCCTCTAACAGTGCACAGCTTCAGCACAGCCCTCAATCAGTCTGGACCAACCAAATTATAGTCAAATGAAAAGTACATCAAACCACTACAAAAATGTTAAGTAAACTTCAACAGTATGTAGAACTAAACACACCGTACCAAGTGTGAAACATGAGGGGCCATAAACTGACATTATTGTCTGGACACAGACAAACCTGGTAATCCAGAGAAAAACTGTGACTGTGTCAGTTCAACGCGAGATAGAGACAAAAGGGACATTTCCTGCTACACTGCAGCCTATATGGAGAGATGAGCAACAAGTTCTTTACAAAAATAAAACTCTAAGAATTTAACACACTCTTAGACCAAAACAAAATTCAATACATGGCGAAAAAAACACTTGTCTCTTTCATTCTGTGATTCTCACCATTACAGTCAATAGGCCATATCTAATTTTATCCTATATATTCTTTTAGTATTATTTCATTTTAGTTGTTTGCATTGATTTATTATACTTTCATTACAGTATACTATGTAGCATAATAATGTAGTTGTTTCTGTTGTCTTTTTTTAGATAGTGTTGTATTGTGTATAATGTATGGTGTAGTAACATTTAATAACTTGTTTCTTTTCTTACATTGTGAATTATTTATATACATTGTAAACCTTGTACAACATACTTGGTAATACTGTACTTAACTTTGCTCATGGTAATAAAACAAGTTTGATTATGGGGCGAATAAAAAAAAAAGAGGGGGACCCAATGTGTCAGAGAGGCGACTTCTTCCCTGCAGAGAGAGAGTGATTGCCCGAGTGAGAGACAGATGAGTGAGGGAGACAACATTGGAGAAAGTGCTGAGTCACTCCGTTGGGAGGAAAATGGTGGTAATGAACAAGGGTGAGGAAGCCAGGAGTGGGTGAGAAGTGATAAAGGGGACAAAGGGTGGAACGAGTGGAACAACTGAGCCAGAGAGAGAAAGGGAGAGGGGAGAGATGCAAGGAGAGAGACATGAGGGAAAAAGAAAAGGAGAATAGAGGGATAAAGGGAGTGGTGGGAGTGAGGTCATACTTTTACTATCATTATACATATGTAGGTCATCCCTCTACTTCTCAGATGATTTAGGCTTCAAGTGCACCTGTTTTTACTGATAATGACAACACATTGGAATCTGCCTGCATTGTCTGTGTGTGTGTGTGGGTTGGGGGGCGGGACCAAAAATTCTGGACCCCGCAAGATTAAGTGGCTGTTTGAGGATTAAGACTTGGTTTCAGGGTTCCGGTTAGAGTCAGGTTTAGGTTAGGGTTAGTGTAACGGGCTGGGGAATTTATTATGTCAAAAAGGTATGTGTGTGCATCTGTCATAGGCTACTTTATGTGGACAAATTTCAGACTAAGACCAGTTAATTGAGGACAGCTTGTCCAACTGGGGACAATTTGTCCCCAATTTGGAAAAAGATTATTTTTGGGTCACTGGTGTGTGTGTGTGTGTGTGTGTGTGTGTGTGTGTGTGTGTGTGTGTGTGTGTGTGTGTGTGTGTGTGTGTGTGTGTGTGTGTGTGTGTGTGTGTGTCTGTGTGTGTGTGTGTTGGAGAGAGAGAGACAGAGAGAGCAAACACCTCCAAACAACTGCTGTTTAGTTGGATTGTCATTTCCTTCATAATGACCCATATGCATGTTTTATGATCTGTTGCCCAGATCAGAAGATAGAGAGAAAGGGCTGGCTTTGTAGGTAGAGTGTGCACGTAGGCGTGAGAGATAAAGGAAAAGCACCAAAACGAAGAGTGTCTTTATGTGTGTTTGTTTCAGAAAGCTACTACAGAGAAGGTGTGTCACTGAATAAAGAGAGAAAAATCGACTATGACCTCAGTGTAGAGTTCCCTGCAAACAATTTTAGGGTGGAGCAGGGTTGGCTCGTGGCATAGGCGACATAGGCGGTTGCTGAGGGCTCAGAATGTAAGGGGGGTGCCGCTAACATAATTTTATTAGTCATTGTTATAATAACAATATTAACAATAAAAACAGCCTTTTTTAAAATTACAATAATAAACATACTGCACCCCCTGAACTCTCAGTCACAAGTTGACAGCGTGATGGAATAAACACTTCTGCACTTGTACTGTGTACACTGCACACTGAAATTGGGGGATGAGGGGTACCATTTGATGTGCAATTGTTCATCTCTCAGCCCAAGTCCAGGACGTAACACTGACTGAGTGATGGCAAATGCCAGACTGGATCCTCTGGAGGGACTCTTAAATTATCATTAGCTCAATTTATTTCATGATTAAAAAATACCAAAATAGCCGGAACCGGCCCTGGGGTGGAGTGTGGCAATGGTGCTCACACATTTAGCTGCTAGTGAGCTGGCAGTGAGCTAGAAAAAAACAAACAAACAAAAAAAACTTCTTGCAGTAAGAATACAACAATCAATCCTAAACATACCATAAAACACTCAAAATTTGAAGGTACTGGATTTTCAGAAATCTTTTATTTACACAAAATTTTGTACATGTTTGCCTTCTGACATTAAAATACCTCCACCTCTGTGATTTCCAGTGTTCTGGAAAAAAGAAGGAAGATAGATACCCATGATTTTAAAAAAAAACAAAAAAAAACAAAACATCTCCCTCTGGACCAGCTAATGCTATGTCAACTATATTTGGTACCCAAGCTAAGTTATAATGAAATGCTGTCAGCTGTAAGAACAAGTAAATGTTTTGCATATATTACACACTGGTAGTAAGTAATCCATCAGTGACACATTGGGCAGAAAACTGCTGTGGTTTACAGTGGATGAGGTCCTATTGACTTGGTGTCAGATAACAGTATCTCTTAAACCTGGGGGTTTAAAATTGGTGCCAAAATACCTCTTGAGTTATGGTTTAAAGTCAGAAACGCTAATGTTTGTCTCTCTACTGAACATATTATGGATTAAGTACAATAAAGTTAGGGTTTATTGCAGGTCTATTGTAGTAGACTGCATTAGCTATAGTTTTAGCTATAGGTGTGTAGTACCCAGCAACTGGGAGTATTAGCAAGTGCATTTCTTTGTGGACCTCTTTTCTGTCATGAAATGTTAGTGATATTAAATGTAATTTTATTGGCCCTGAGGTTTGGTTTACAGCCAGGGGAAGCAGTGATTGTGTTCCCCTCCTTTATTTTTATTTTTCACCTCATATGAAGTCACCCAATAAATTACAGAGTCATCTTAAATTTAAAATTTCAAATCATCTTAGCACACAGTCCCACTCACTTTAGTGCGTTTCACAAATGAGTAAGAATATGGAAAATGCATGAATTGATTTTTGTCTTAATTTTACATTTCATTTTTCACCTAAAAAGGCCATAAGACAGGTGAGGACGCAAGGCCTTTTTTGCCATTGTTCAGTTGTCACAACCACAGATTCCAGAAACAGCCTTTGGAATATTTGAACAATAGAGCTGTTGCAACTAAGAGGTGTAACATAACTCCGAAAAAATTAATCGTTCTCTCTCTGTTTCTCACTGTAAGTGTAATAGTAACTTATTATTACAACAGCTGCATCAAATACAATATATATCACAATGACAGGTCCAATATAAATTCAAACTTTCCTTACACTAAAAGTTTAATCGGCCATATTTCTAGACCAAAAATTCTGCCCGTAGGACTAAAAAACAGATGAAGTGAGTTTCTGTGTTCAGAACAGCATTCAAAGGTTAAAGGGTAGATTCTGGTCCTCAATCAGATGATAAGATAACTGTGCCACAGAAGATCATAAGGAAAAAGTAAACATTTTGAAGTTTCCCAACTTGAAATGTTTAGGAATGCTTGGTCTGTGCAGCATACTGAAGTCAGCAGCAGCCCGTGAATCTGAATCAGTTTAGTAAGTAGAGTTGGCAGGCTGACTCCTCTGCTTGACTATCTGTCTAAATATGAGCCGAGTGCTTCAGGGGATATGTCTTCTCCTCTCTCCTCCACTTCCTTGGTTTTTTTGGGTCTCACTGTCTGTATCCCCTCTTTCATCCCTGTCCCTCTCTATAACTTTCCTGCTTTCTTTCTTCAGTGGTTCTTGATTCTTCCTTTAGTTCCATAGCTTCTCTGTCTTTTTACCTTTTCTCATCACATCTGTCCTTAATCTCTCGTCTGGGACGTTCATGTGATGTTCGCGTGATTTTCTACAAAAAGCAGCTTTTTGTATGATGACCTGCAAAAGAATCTTGACATGAAATGACAATCTCATTTGTAACATAACACAATTTTCTTTTAGTTTGGATTAGGGTGATTTATTTAGTTTATATTTTTCGAAGGTTTAGCTCTTGATTACAGTTTGGCAGCAAATCGTCATCATGAGCTATACCTTTGAATACATAATGGTTCATATCAATTTTGTATAAAATTATCTGAATTATAGTTTTATTTATATAACTCAGATTAGGGTTAGGGCTAACAGTAAATGGGTCTGTCTAGAGTGGGAAGCGTTAGAAATTCTGTTGGTCATTTAACACATCCACTTGCACACGATGATCATCCTTTGCCCTTTCACGTATTCACATGTTGGACACAAACATGTTCCACTTTCACTCACGACATCTCCCCGATTGTACACACGCACATAAACATCGAACACAAACACACAAACACAGACACCACCCACCAGTAGTGAGCTGAGTCAGAGCCCCTCAGGTTTGCTGATTCAGAAACCTCCCCTTAAGTATGCTTACTACAATTAAGTATGCTTGAATACATCCTCACTCATATGTGTTAAGCACACACACATTGCCATACACGCAAACATACACAAATTCATGCATGAACAAAAATACATGCATACACACCCAAACAATGCAGAAAAACACATTAATATGATCATGTCTTTGCCCCAGCGCAGTCAGACATGAGATTTTCACTAAACCAGTTTGTTGGTCCAGCACTTAGGCCGAGACTGAAATATTTCAAAAACTACAGCCCTGGATGGATTGTAATGGCATTTGCACAGACATTGATGATTCCCAGACAATCAATCCCTCTCACTTTGGTGACATCCTGACTTTTCCTTTAGCGCTACCATGAGGTTGACATTTTTTTTTTTTTTTTAGTGAAATGTCTCGATAAGCTATTGGATGGATAGTCACAAAATCTGGTTCAGACATCCATGTCTCCCTCGGGATGAACTTTATTAAATTTGTTATGACCTTAACTTTTCCCCCAGCACCACCAGCAGTTTAAAATTTCAATTTGTCCAATACTTCGGTTCATGACCATATACCTGAAAAGCTAATAATATTACCATCTGCCAGAGTTGTACTTTGTGTTTAGTGGTAATTAGCAAATGTTAGCATGCTAACATGCTAAAATAAGATTGTGAACATGGTGAACATTATACCTGCTAAACATCAGCATGTTAGCTTTGTCACTGTGAGCATGTCAGCATGTTGATATTAACATTTAGCTCGAATCACCACTATGCCTAACACAATGTCTACAAAGCCTGCTCAGTGAAAGCAGCATGTTAGCAGCACAGTAGCAGCTTCAGAACTGCATCTGGGTCTACATTCATGATGCATTCAGGCACTCAGAGCCCAACACATAATCATTGTAGTTAAACACATAATACTCAACAAAATAGACTTGAAGCTTAAAAACATGCTTCTAATTGCTGTTATGCATCTATAGCTCGAGGGAAGACTTATAGTCTTGTTACACTACAGAGATTAAACTTAGCTAGCACACTAGGGGAGAAATAACTTTAAGGTTTATAATCATCAGGCCTTTCAGCTAAAGTCTTGCTAAATATGCACAACAGCTTAAATAGTGGATAATTTTGTCGCCATGGATACACAGGTCTCAAAGTCAACGTGGCAGTTTGTGACTTACAACATTTACAAAACAAACTTTATTTACACGTGTTGCTGTTAAATTGTTGTTTTGTACATTAATTGCCTGCATTCAATAGTTTTAAATCTGTCAACTGATTATCAAGCTTAACTGAACTGTTGTGGAACCTGGCACCTCCGAACAGCTAAGTCATTCAAAACGTCCTGTCACACAAGGGAACACTTCGGGAGCTCTTCAGTGGGACTTTGTGAAGAGAAAGCCATGGGACCTGGTAAGCAACAGGTTGGAGCACTCTAAAATTGTATACGGTCTATGAACTGAATTTGAATGCGTTCTGTGGTGATGGCAGCGCTGTTTTTGTGTGAGATTTTAAATTCCTTTGGACAAAACCAGGACCATATGTACAGCTAAAAACTGTTTTGGTTTGGTTTTAAACCATATAATAATATACACATAACACACTTGTTAAAATATACGCTAACGAATCACAGATAACCAAAGCAAAGATCACAGATTCAATAAAGGATGGGACATAGACATGGGAGGACCCTGACTGCTGCTCCTCATGTCACATTGCGCTCATACACAGATTCACATGCATACACACAAACACAAACACGTAATGTGCATTTTTAATCAAGTCCAGAAAATATAACTAACAGGAGGCCACTTTCAACCTTTTTTAACTCATCCTTCATCTAGCAGTATAGCACCAATTACATTTTTTGGCAAAGATATTCGTATTTGCATTTCATCTTCTTCAGCAACGTACAGTGCAGATAGATGGTACACTGCAAATCATAGTTTGGCTTCAGCTGCCTTTAGCATATTCTATGTACCATAAGATACATAAGTCATTGCTTTTTTGCAAGTCACTGCAGAAGAGATTGACTGCGCAGTGCCAAGGCGTAAAGGTATTGTAACATTTAAGATAGAAGGGACACAAGGGGATAAGGGTATATTTAGTATATCTGATGCTCGCTCTATAAGTTATTGTGCAGGAGAATCACTTCAGTGACTTAAATATAAATGTAGGCTGGGACAGAGTTTAGGGAATAAAAACACATAACCTATCCTAACTTTTCATTTCCTCTTGTCACTACTCTTTCTCTTTTTTGTATTCCCTTCTTCTGTTTCTCTACCTTTTATTCACTCTCCCACCTTGCCTCCCACCCATAAAATTGAGATTACATTAGCAAGACTTCTTTTCTTGTCTCTCAGTGGAGAAGAGCTTAATTACTGAGTCTTGGCCTTCGCCAAAGTCCCTCGGCTCTTATTGTGTTTTAAGAAACCTAGTTTTCAGAGCTGCGTCGCCGCACTTTAGTTAAATAATGAAAATGGTACAGTTAATTTTCACAAAATCTTATAAAGTCAATTTATAGAAGGCATTATAGAACAAGAGTTTGTCTTGTTTTAACAGCAGTGGGATATAAAGATACCTGACTGTCCTTATAAAAGGCACAGCTCTCTGAAGAAGTTTCAAGAAGTAAACTGTAACATTTAAAACAAATTGTTACCTATTTACTTGGAAAAACGTTTTGCCCTTTTTTAAAACAAAGTCCGATGTTTGTCTTTAAGCGGGAAAATGTGATAGACAGAACTGGAGACAGGAGGGTTCTGCAAGGCAGCAGAGACATGGGACAGTAGAACCGCAAACACAGTCTCTGATACAAGCCTCCTGCCTCCCTCAGACAGTGTATTATTATGGCTTCCTGATACTAACCAGCTCTCTTTGTGTCATGGTGAATTTCATTGCTCCCACTCTGTGCTTTCGCTTTCATCTTTTATTATGGTTTCTTCTCCTCATAGATATTCTTTTCTTAGTCTTTCTCTTATCTGTCTTTCTTTATCTTTAACTCTTTCCATCTCTCTCTCTCTCTCTCTCTCTCTCTCTCTCTCTCTCTCTCTCTCTCTCTCTCTTTATCTCTCTCTCACAAACACACACACACAAACACACACACACAGAGAGACACACACATAAACATAAAACATATTGGGTTCAGAAATATCCTCCCTAATGAGATACAGCAATATCTAGAACCAGCTCAAACACATAACAACACACACATCCACAAACCCCTACACTTACAGGATAGACACACCCATGCACACACACACACACACACACACACACAGTATGAGACATGCCCTTATAGTTCTGTATCTTATGATAATGTCTGTTTCTTCCAATTAGAGACTTCTTTCTCTGTAATGTTTTCCACACTACTCGCACTCTCTTTCCTCTTTAGTCTGTCCCTTTTTCCCCCCTCTGTGATTGCTTCTCTCTATTCGGTCTCATTCATTCTCTCTCTCTAAACCCCACTATCAGCCTGTAACCTGTCTCTGACACAAAACAGATGTCTCTCTATCCCCTCCTTCCTCCCTCTATCTCTTCCTGCTCCTCTACCTCTCTATATTTCACTTCATTTTCACCCACCTTCAGTTCTCAGCACTATATTTTCTGTCTCTGCCCTTTTCACCCTGTACTCCTTTTTGATCTTCCAATCTGATTTTGTCTTTTTTATGTTTCACAGTCTACATTCTCACTCTTTCTCTATCTTTGTTTGAAAGGACAACCTATGGCGTGTTATGATTTTCAGGGGACAAAGTGCTCAAACAAGTACTGTTTGACTTGCTTTGTTAGCAGCGTCGTTCATAAACAAACACTCTCGTAAATGCTGTTAGTTTGCCATTTAAAGTCATTGTTGTAACTGTGGTTCTTCACTCTATATTTATCTTGAGCCTTCTCCATTTTCTTTTTTCTCTCTTTGAGTTTGTTTTTCATTCATTCAAATGCTAACTGAGTTGATCAGAGATTCAGTTACATTATAGAATACTTTACCTTTCCTTTTCTGTTTCTTTGCTCTACAGAGATGAGCATATACATCAACTCATCACAATATCTATCATTTATCCAATGTACATACAACCATCTGTCCAAATCCACCATCCTTCCATTCATTCAGATTGTTTTCTGCTCTGAAGCAACCTCTGACCACCCTTCAAAGAATCTCATAGATCAACTGTGTCTGTTTCACATATAGTAAATTTACACTGCATTCAGAAAGTATTCAGACCCCTTCACTTTTTCCATATTGTGTTATCTTGCTGCCTTATGCTAAATCATTTAAATTCATATTTTCCCTCATCAATTTACACACAATATCCCATAATTACAAAATGAAAACAGAATCTTAGAATTTCCTTGCCAATTTATTAAAAAAGGAAAAACTGAAATATCACATTGACATAAGTGACATGTGAAATTCATATCAGGTGTTTCCCATTTCTCTTGATCATCTTTGAGATGTTTCTACACCTTATTTGGAGTCGGACCGGTCCAAGGAACTGTCTGCAGAGCTCAGAGACAGGATTGTGTTAAGGCCAGGTTCTGGGGAAGGCTAAAAAAATAAGTCTGCTGCATTGAAGGTTCCCAAGAGCACAGTGGCCTCCATAATTCTTCAATGGAACAAGTCTGGAACAACCAGGACTCTTCCTAGAGCTGGCCACCTGGCAAAATTGAGCAATAGGGGGAGAGGTGACCAAGAATCCGATCTGGGTGAGCTCCGGAGATCCTGTGTGGAGATGGGAGAAACTTCAAGAAGGACAACCATCACTGCAACACTCCACTGATCTGGGCTTTATGGCAGAGTTGCCAAATGGACGCCTCTCCTCGGTGAAAGACACATGAAAGCCTGATTGAAGTTTTTAAGAAAGCACCTAAAGGACTGTCAGACTGTGAGAAACAAGATTATCTGCTCTGATTAAACCAAGATTTAACTGTTTGGCCGCAATTCTAAGCTTCATGTCTGGAGGAAACCAGGCATCCCTCATGAAGCATGATGGTGGCAGCATCATGCTGTCGGGGTGTTTTTCCGCAGTAGGGACAGGGAAGCTGGTTAAGGTTGAGGGAAAGCAGAACGGAGCAAAGTACAGAGATATCCTTAATGAAAACCTGGTCCAGAGAGCTCAGGACCTCAAACTGGGCTGAGGGATCACCTTCTAACAGGACAATGACCCTAAGCACACAGCCATGACAACACAGGAGTGGCTTAGGCACAACACTGTGAATGTCCTTGAATGAGCCCAGCCAGATCCCTGACTTGAACCCAAACGAATATATCTCTGGAGAGACCTGAAAATGGCTGTCCATCAATGGGCCCCATCCAACCGGACAGAGCTTGAGAGGATCTGCAGAGAAGAATGGGAGAATATCCCAAAATCCAGGTGTGCAAAGCTTGTTGCATTATACCCAGGAAGACTCGAGGCTGTTATCGCTGCCAAAGGTGCTTCAGCTAAGTACTGAGTAAAGGGTCTGAATACTTATATCAATGTGATATTTCAGTTTTTGACCTTTTGAATAAATTTTCAAAAATTCAAAAATTCTAATTAGGGGGAGTGAGTGTAGTTTGATGAGGGGAAAATGAATTTTAAGGATTTTCGGATTAAGGCTGCAACATAACAAAATGTGGAAAATGTGAAGGGGTCTGAATACTTTCTGACTGCACTGTACATCTGCATATTTATTGCTTTCTTAATTCCTCCTCATACTTGTCTGTTTTCAAGCATTCCTTTATTCAGTCTTTTTCGATCCCGTTATCTTCCGCTAATCTTTTCCATCCCAGATCAGCTAAGGCGAGCTCACCGGCAAAAGAAAAGAGAGTCTCATTATCTCTGCCACCTGATGAGGGTGCGTTAGTGTGTATGCGTGTGTGGGCAGTTCTGTGTCTATTTGTTGCTGCACCCTAGGGTTTTTGGGTGGGAAGATGCATACTGTGTGAAAGTGTGTGTCTGTTTGTGTCAGCATGTTCCACTTGTCATCCCCAAAAAAAGTCATCTCACCACTGCTCTGCAATCTATGTCTATAATTACAGGGTACATGTAGGAAAACACGATTCACTAACCCAGAGTATTATCCATGTGAGTGTTTGTGTGTGTGCGTATGAACATTTTTGCTATCCATGATGTTGGACACATTTTCAAAATATGACAATTTCCATTATAAATCAGTGGTTCTTCAGCCATGAACCAACCCAAAAGTGTGTTGTAGGCTTGTTTCTTGTTTTACCACAACACAGGAACAATTGTTTGTTTTAAATAGGCCCAGGTCCCAGTGTGACACTTAAATGTATTCAATCTGGTGAAAGTTTAAGGGTTTCTCCTCTAATTCACTGGGTTATAATAATAATAGAAACACTCCCCTCTGCAACATTCCTAGGCAACCTTCCCTCCATAAATCCACGACTTCCTATCTGCCTCATTCAGTTAAGTTTATTGCAGAGGAACTTTGTTGAGGTCTTTCATGGGGCTGGGATTTCCCAAATCCACCCTGACATAACTCACCGTGCAAAGCATCAACACTAATTGCCCTCATCGATTCGCACCTTGTTACCAGATTGTCTTCATCATCATTTTACAGAAAAATAGTCTTTGTTTATAAGAAACCATAAATTATGCTTTCTATAAATGATGTAAATGCTTTGGAACATCTCATTGACCTGTATTTCCCAATGCCTTCCTTTTTAATATGTTTATCTAACTGGGTGTTGTTTTGGCCTATTATGGTGATTTTATCATTGATGATACAACATAGCATGATCAAATATTGTTTAAAATTCAGCAAACATACTATAGATTCAACTAAGCATTTCACCAGAGAAACATTTTTTTCATGACATGTTAAGCTACAGTGTAAGAAGTAGTTCACACACTGCACACTTAATGGCATCACATCACACATTTTCCTTTGAGTTACTGCATGTATTGTGCAATAATGCATTGAAGGAATGCCAATTGAAGGTCGTGATAGTGCACATTTTAATGAAAAATGTAAAAGTTCCTTGATTATGTCTTTTTTTCCTTAGAAAAATATATTTTGAATGTTTATTTCCTTTTTAGCTTTGCTACAGTGTCGAATTTTAGCATTAAAAGTAAACTTTAAAGTTTGGAGACAATTAAAAATGTAGGTAAGTCTGAGTTCCTCTCTGGAGCCAAAACTTAACACTGATGGTCATATTACAGAATTAGTTTTGAGGGCTGAAAACAGTCTGTAGCTCTCTGTAGAGCTCTGAAATTTTTGTCAGGATTTAATTTATCCATGGGCCCTTTGGGAGTCCGGACTGAGATGCATAAACAAAGCAATAAAGCAATAATTAATTAAAAGAATAAATAAAGCAAACCATTTCAAGCTTGGTGATTGAGTGAATCTAAACTCCGGCTACCTTGGGATTTCTTGGTCAAAAATATAGACTGAGCGGAAAAGGCTCTTTTGTAGCTTTGTATCTAAGTAGAGTCAGACACAGTGTGTCCTCTCATATGGGCTGCTCACAAACCTCACAGCACAGGCTTTGTTCAAACCAGCTGTCTAACCGCAGCTCCACAGAGAATATTCATCTGTCATCTTTGGCTTAACTATGACTTTTGTTCTCTGCACCTGACCAATGTTTGCATGTCTTAGTGCAAAGTATTGCAAAGTAACTGGGCCCCTGCATATGTGCTTGTGCGCATGTTTTAGCGTTTGCGTCCTGCATTGATACACTTTCCAGCCCCAGTAAAAGTAGGCCATCCAGTGAGCCCATGAGTCAGCCTTTTCTCCAGAGAAGGGAGGGAAGACTAGCTGGGAGACTCCCTGACTTGACAGCATCATTAACGGCTGACCAACACACCCTACCAGGCGGACACATACACACACATCTTTGTTTTAACTTACATATGTAAGCACTGTCACACATAAATGCATAAATCCACACAAACACACACACAGCTGACCCGCTGCATGTGCTGAAACACACCCAAAGTCAGACCTTGGCAGTATTTCTTGATGGATACTGTAAACGTTTGTCTCCCCTGGTGTAAAAATTCGATGCTGAGGTCACTGACTCTCTGCTGATTTCAAATTAATTCATGACATGAACCGTGTTGAACTCAGCGTTACTGAACTGAGCTTAGCTCTGGTTTTGACTGGCCTATTTCTCTTTTTGGTTTGTTTTTTACTCACACTTTTTCTGGTTTTGGCATAATGTATACATTTACAGTCTTTTACCATAAATACACAATTTGACCATAACAGAATTTAAATCCTATTTGTTTCATTTTTTTGTTTGTTTCATTTCAAAGGGCAAGGGGAAAAAATCTCTGAGAATGATTTCAAATAGTAACATCTGCCGGACATGATTGAGCAAAAATATTGACAGATTACTCTTAAAGATGAGGTGAAATTTATGCATTACCAGTGAAGAAACTGGGACTGTGAATCAATACAGATGCAATGCCCCAGTTTCATAACAGAAGAATCAAGATAGAACACTTAAGAAGCAGAGGCAAGCTCATCAAACATTTAACATACTTCAGTGTGTGTTTAAAATGTATTCAAACACTATTTTGCCTTTGTGTGGATTAAATGGGATTGATCTGAGAAACACTGAGAATAAGTGGCCTTGGTTCTTGCTAAGCTGTTGTTGTAGACCGCTTATGGGCTGTGGAGGATGAATTATTCCTCAGCTGGATCCAGATAAACCCACGTGTCAGTGCACTGCAATTTACGTTTTTTAATAACAGCACATGCCAGTGCTATTAAAATTAATTTAAGATTAATTTTCGTGACTACAATGTAAATAATGTCAGCCAGTCAAAACATTCAACAAGTCTCTATCAGAGTCTCAATCATAATTTTCTACAACCCCATACTAAAATCATTGCAAAAATAGTTAAAATAGGTCAAATACACAATACACAGCCCGTCTTTTTTCAGCTTTTGGGCTGGTCTTCCTTATGATTTTATTTTGACTCATCAAAAACACACATCCCCTCTGAAACTGTGGATTTGAGTGAAACACTTTTCAATGCTAACATGAGCTGTTAATGGGTTTAAGCGCTAGTGTAAACACAGCCTGTTGTGAGAGGTGATATCACTGCGTGAAGTATGTGCAATGAGAAGTGTTTTGAGTGTATGATGCTGACAGAGATGTTTTGTGTTGGGCTTTTCTTCCTTTAAAAACAATTTTGAACTGCTAGTGAAATTGTATTAATGTAAGCTCTATACAGCCATAGAGCAATGATGGTGTCTGTGTGATTGTCTGTATATTACTTGGCTTGGGTATTTGCACATGTTTTTTAGTCTGTGTACTTTATATGTGTACGCACATCTGGTTCATGTTGCAGGTTCACGTTGGATCTTGTCATAAACCTCATCTTTCAAGCCACCATCTGTGTTCCCATTATGTCATGTCTATGAAATCTACATGACAACAGTTGACTGAAGTCTCTGTTATGACATAGAAGTAGAGATCCACATAATTGCTAAAGTATGTCTCTTCTCACACACTGCAGCTCAACTTGTCTTTTTCCATTTGCTAATTACTGCACAGGTTGATCTTAAGTAATATGCATCTAAGGATGTCTTGATGAGGTGGAAAGGGTCATACCTATAAGGCCAAACCTATACTGGAATGTGAGATATAGGTAAACAGATACTAATTTGCACAAAAGAAATAATATTTAATAGATAATATGTGTAGATAAAGTGAAATCTGTTTGTACCATATGCCCCTTTATCATTACATTACTAGGAGTTGATGTATTAGAGTTGATTTAATGTAAAAAATAATTCATACATGTATCTGAAACCATAGGGTGAAGATGTCATGTGCAAAGCAGTGCTTTTCCCAAGCGTTCTTCCATGTAGGAATAATTCCAATTATTTCCAGTTATATTATCATTATTAATGTGAAATGAAAAACTTAAGAACCTTTTCATGTTTTCATATCCTTAATATTTTCTTTAGGGTAGCAAAATTACATTGGCGAAACACATTCATGATGGGAGAACGAAGCAAAGCATCAAGACAAAATGCCTGTGTTCACTCCAAAGTGTATTGTTGTTCTAAAGCACCACTGAAGTGATGAAACTACCTGAGGCCTCTCAGTGGGCGGTGGAATACTTTCATTGTATAAATTACATGACTGAACCTGAGTAATACAACGATTCATTACTGATTACAATTTTTGCAGATAATCAGTAGCAGACTACATTTTGAAATAAATCTTGCAGTGCATTTGGTTTCACTGCAAAGTAAAATAAAGTTCCTTTGCCGGCCTAAAAAGACTTTTACTTGGTAAAATGAAAGAAGTTGCACTGCCTGTTTTCTATTTAGACACACACTCAGAAAAATCAGAGCACAAAGAAACAGATGACTAGCTGGTGTCTGTCTTTTTACTGTGATACAAACATGAAAGCTGGGTTGACCATGACATGTGTCTTGTTGATATGTCAGATTTAGATGGCATGACTAATCAGTGATGACACCATTGATGTGAACATGCAAAATATGTGCAGATGTAGCAGCAATGTGTGTTTTGTATTAGAAAGTGTTCCGTGTATTCTTGAGTTTCCAGGTAGAGTGGGAATCATTTATTTATAATGTCCCTGAGGCATGTGTCTGGAGTACTTTTCATGTAATTTTTTTTTTTTGCTTTTTCCAATGTTCCAATGTATTATAACATAAATGATGTTATTACTATTAATACTGACGTTGATAAGACTGATGCACTATTGCTGGATCGTGGATCATTGGTGTAAATTTAAAGCCTTGATGACATGTGGTCATCAAATGTAATTATAGTTCATTTACTTTATCAGATTTGTATGAAGATTGTGCACACAGTTTTAGTAATGATGACATTGTGGTTGCTACTGCAGGAGGTTATGCATGTCAGTATGACATAAAGGCTTTTACTCCATATTTGCAGCCAATCAAATCCAGTCATCAGCATTTTAACCATCTTGTAAACTCTTCATGTCAAAATTTAAAGTGAAAGTGAAATAGATATAAAATAAAATGCCTGTGTGAAGTTCTTTATTAGTTTGTTATATGCTTGGATGTTTGCAATAGCACAAAAAAGAAGGATTAGCAATAATTCATTTGCTGAAAGGATCACAAACATGGAAATATATGTGCCACAATGGATGGAAATTCTCCAACACTATAAACGGGATAATTTAAAACACAGAAATCCTTCACATAAAACAACAGGCCTCATCAATAGTCAAGCACAAAACAGAATTCTAATGTTGCTCCCCTGCACTATATTTCCAGCCCAAACTGCCCAAATTACTGGGTGGTGCACAGCAATGATTTCAACAAGGGCTGTTTTTTTCTGTGAACAACTAGACATCAAGATGCTTCAGCTCTTAAATTTTTGGGGTTTTTTTTTTCTTTTTTAACATTTCAGAAATGCTCTCATCTTCCACAAGGTTTGACTCATGACATCAACAGGTTTAGACTGTCTCTGTTCATTTGGATTAAGTAATCTGATCACAGAACATCTGGTCCAGAGCTAAAAACATTTGGAGCTGTACACTATCTCCTTCCAAGTATTGCTGGACCTGATTTTAGGCCAGAACTCACCACAACTTAACAACTTTGTACCATGAACAATAAGATGATAAAAATTAGCCCTAGGCCAAATGTGGACCATGGGGGAGTGTTAAATTAGCCAAGTGAGTGGGTTTAGCTTCAGGGTCTGAGGATATAGTCCTGGGCTGTGTCCTAGTTGCATGTTTGTACTCTTATTCTAACTTTGTTCTGGGTGTGCAGTACTGTATGGTCACACCAAAAAATAACTAAATAAAGTAAATAAAAATGCCAACATGCAGACAAAAAATGTCTTGAGTTTTGAGTTTGGTGTTGATTGACACAGTTGCCTCAGTGCAATGCAAAATGGACATGCAGAAGTGGTTCACAGCAGGTAAAGGTGACAACAGTCTTTAAATTGTGGTTTAGAGTATGCACAGTGTGATGGGTCCACTGGCAGTTCAGAAAACTAAAACCTTCAGTAATAAATCTTCGGTGCAGCTTGTTTGCCAGCTATTTTTGATGCTTTGGCATTGCCAGTTCCACGGCAGTATTTTGCTCGTCATCCGTCAGTGCGCACCTTGTACCTGAAATCTAACTTCATTTTCTGTCATACTAATGGCTAAGTAGTGCCCCATTAAAAGTGCACTGCTCCTACATATGGTGTGAACGGCACTTGGCAGGTGCGAGCACAGGATGGTGCGAAGAGATGCTCTGCAGGCTGCTGTGAGTTTTATTGCGTTTCCCAGGGAGAGGAATATGATGTCATCAACATGTGTCCCATCTACAGTTAAGTCCCCATTTCCTGGTTTGACAGCTTAGCTGGGGATAAAGAGATTCTGTTCTCATAATATACTCAAGGAAAGGCACTCCCACTAGGTGTTTTCTTTTCTCACTCTGACTTTACACACACTCACACAAGCACACACTCAATCTGTACCATATTTCTAAAAAAAAAAGAAAACTGTGTGTCAGCTCTTGACATTTTGAAATGTCAACATTTTAAAGTTTCAGTTCTTTTCCATTTTTATTTATAAAATGAAGCAGTTAAAAATATAGCAAGCATTCATCATGGCTAGTGAGACATCAGACATGTATAATGCTATTTAATAATTTCTCCTTTTATGACAAAACACTGGTGTCTTACAACAGAGTCTTTACAAGACAAATAATTTAAAGACAAAATGAAAACATCAAAGAAAAGATTAAAAAGACTGATAAATATGAGCTGATTGCTTTGTGCACAAACTTAGGGCAGGCTCTTGAATTACACACAAATTTATACAATCTTTAAATCAAACAATCATGAAGATACTACTTCAAATAACTGGCTATTGTGTTAACATGAATGCTTTGTGCTGAATCTCATTCTGCCCCATTAATGCTCTCAGAATGTGAGTTAGAGTCGATGGTGGTAGAACAATTTTTTTCAAGGTTTGAAACCTAAAAATAAGTGAAGAGAAGAGTGAAAAGGTTTGCAAAGTCCTGAAGAAGCTGCTGTTTGGGTGGATCATAATGCTGAAATCCTCCGTCATCATGTCTGTCATAGATTTAATTTAACGTACAATGCAAATAAGGTGGCCATGCAACACAACAACAAATTTGACCTTTTTGTAATATGTTGTATATGAATAAAAAATGCAAACAGTATTTCAATATTTAATAAGGTTAATATAAAGCTCAAATATTAATCCAATTGTGTTTTTTGTGAATGAAGTTCCAATTTGCAAAATTTTAAAAAAAAACCTCATATTTTATTAATGTACACCAAGATTAAAGAGGATTATATTATGTGATATTATGTATACAAACAGCCTCTTTGTGTGATGATATGTCGCGTCAATATTATTCAGCGACTCAATGGCATACCGTATTGTATATTACACTGTAGTTCAATATTAGCGCACAAAAGCACGGTAAAGTAATAAAGCCAGTAAATCACCTTTGTTTTTAGGGTTTTGTATTATTGAGTGTAGAGATTATTGAGTTTGAGGCTGTACAAAATGGAAGTATGATCACA
This sequence comes from Xiphias gladius, assembly GCF_016859285.1. Classification (NCBI taxonomy): domain Eukaryota; kingdom Metazoa; phylum Chordata; class Actinopteri; order Istiophoriformes; family Xiphiidae; genus Xiphias; species Xiphias gladius. The sequence continues at coordinate 12,272,110 of NC_053415.1, forward strand.
TAATCCTTCACATGGCTTAATACCTCTAAAGCTACAGGGTTTTGACACGATGAAAATGTTATTAGAATATACATATTTTTTTCAATTGTTGAGATATTAATTTTGTCCACATTGCCTGCTCCTAAATTTGAACACAAAAAAAAAAATTGAAAAAAAAACGGTGTTGCAAAAAAATATTGAAGTTAGGTGAAGTAAATTTTTCCCATTTAAAAAGTCCAATGTACAGATATGGGCATTTACATTTTTTTCTGTGCATTTTATTTAACTTCAACTGCGCGTGTAACTTGATTTAAAACAAGAAGAGACAAGAAGAGCACACTGGTTGTAAATCTGCAGAGAATCTCGCAACTCCTGGTATAAAAGCAATACAGTCCTGGACAGTCATACCTTAAAAAAATACATACATGAGACACATGCTGTATATTAGCAGTGTCTTTTCTGAGATTCAACAGTATCTCCTGCACGAAGCCTTGCAGTTCCTTTGGGCATGAGGGACACATTGTGTTAACAGCAGAGGAATTCATTCACCACTATAGAAGACTGGTTGGGTATCTGTCTTTCTACTGCATGTATGTGTGTTTGTTTGTGTGTATGTGTGTGTGTGTGTGTGTGTGTGTGTGTGCCTGTGTGTGTTTGCTTTACCACATTATATAACATGGAGATAGGTCACCTTGGTGTCCACTCCTATTACATTTTTGGCAGTGCATCTGTAAAACCCAGTATCCCTACTTGTGGGGTTCTGTATCACCAAGGAACCCTGAGGACTAAGGTAGCGGTTGCCATAGATACGACCCTGACCCATCACCCTCAGCTGTGTCAGTTCTGGTGTTTCCCAGGTCACTGTCGCCCGGGGTGTTGCTATGGTCAGACAGGGCAGCTCCACAGCAACCCCCGGCCGCGTGTAGGTCACGGGGGAGGGGCCTGTTGTGATACGTGGGGGGTAAGCGATGACGATGACAGGAACTGTGATGACTGAAACTGATGAGGAGTCGTAACTGGTGGATCTGCAGGTGTAGGTGCCTCGGTCGAACACGGAGGTCTGTTGAACTATTAGTGTTCCATCCTCTTGGACTAAGTATTGGCCCAAGTCACCACTCTCACCCCGGGACAGCACTTTGCCGCTGGGCGTGGTCCACGACAGAGTGCCATGGGGGTATCCTGGGGTTTGAGGAGCAGGGCAAGGCAGGCGAAGGGTCTCTCCATTGATGATGCTCACCAAGGAGGCTGTTCTGATGCTCATTACTGGCTCTGAGGCAGGGCCAGTTGAACTGGGTGGAGGGCCAATCGGACGAGGTGCAGCAGGTAAACTCAGGCCCCTCTGCAGAGGCTTTTGAGTAACTGGGATTCTTGGATGAAGCTTCTCAGACAACACTGAGCTTAAGGACTGAGCTGAATCCATTGAGACTCCTGATCGAGATGCCTCTATTAAACCAGCACTTTTCTGCACGGGTTCTTCCACAGGTGGTCCCCTGTGTGGAGATCTGGCCTCCTCCTGTGCCTCAGAGACCTCCAGCTCAACCTGTATCCTCGCCTCTCCTCTTTTACCTCTCACTTCACAAACCAAGGTCCCAGCATCACTCACCCTCACACCCCGCAGCTCCAAGGAGCCGTTTCGGTGCACAGTGAGTCGACTGCCATAGTAAGGAGATGGCAGCACACCATTACCAGGCAGAAGCCAGGCCAGACGAGGGGGAGGGGAGCCTTGGGAGGGGCATGGCAAAAGAACAGTTTGGCCTTTCACTGCTCGCTGCTTCACTGTCGTTACCACACCCACAACCTTGTTAGTAGAGTTTATAGTACCTGCATTACTAGCAACTATACCACCACTATTTCCGCTGCCAGCATTGGTCACACTTATATTGCTACTTCGAGTGAACCAATTTCCTCTGAGTGTGCCACTATTAGACACACTGTTGCTAGCGCCAACATTTCTAGAAATACCAGTTATCCTGCCGGTATCTCTACTGGTATTAGCATCATTACCAGCCCTTCCTGCAATTACTTCATTATTATTAGTCCCAGGATTCTTTTTTACACTTTCTCCGCTAACTTTATTGTGACTGTTGACCACACTAGTACTGCCACTACTCACAATGCCAGGTCCATTTCTATTTATTCCAGTGTTATCTGCTTTAATGCCTATATTCCTCACCCCACTCAGGCCGACAATGATTATACTGCTATCATTTTGTGTCGTAATCCCACTGACAGGTCTGTTGAATCCATTGTGACCATTACTCCTAAGGGCAGGATTAGAGCCACTGGTTGCTGTGTTAATGCCAGTGCTTGGCTCAGTGTTTCTTATACTGCCATTATTATCACTATAGCCATTATTGCCACTATGATTGTTACCCAGTTTGCTTGAGGCTCCGGTGATAAATCCATACTGGATTATTCCTACATTATTAATGTTGTCCCCTGATCTACTACCGGGCCAATTGCTAGAACTTCTTCCTCCCACCTTGCTATTCATTCCATTATTAGAAGTCTCCACCTCCAGGCCCACCACCATACTCCTCTCCCCAGCTGAGTTGCTTGCTCTGCAGGTATAATTTCCTCTGTCAACCTTTTGGGCCTGACGCACCTCCAGAGTTCCATCCAAAACCACTAATACCCTCTCAGAATAATAACCAGAGCCCAAACTTCGTGGGATGACACGGTGCGCTGGGGAAAACCACGTCACTGTTGGGGCTGGATCTCCTGTGGCCTGGCAGCGAATTGTGGCGGTTTCCCCGTTAAATACTTTGATGACATGGTAGCTTCTGTCATCTGTGAAGGTTGGTGGAGATGTCATCATGATCTTCACTTTGACCTTGAAGGAATGAATAAATGACAGAATTAATTAGCATTTTTATTTCAATAACAGGAAATCATTAAGAGTTTGGTTTTAAAACATTCATACTGACAAAGCTAGTAAACAAAAATAGTAATAAATCAATTGAATAAGTAAATTAAAGTATAATTAAATTAATAGATTAATATAACAACATTTTTTAATGAAGCCATACATGAAAACCTAAAATAAGACGATAAAAAAATGAATTCTGAAGTAATCTCCAGGTGGAAATGTTTTTCTTACCTTCATGGTGTCTTGACCTCCTTGATTTTCTGCATAACACGTATATTCCCCTTCTTCTCCCATACCCACTGCTGGAACCAGTAACGTTCCATTGTCAAACACAGTAAGCCTCCGTGCTCGCCCTCCCCTGTCCTCCCCCTGCAACACACTGTTCACCATGGTCCCATCGGGTAGACTCCAATGAACGGCTGGGTCAGGCAGTCCTGATGCCTGGCAGTCCACCTGCAAGGAACAGGATCAATGTTCTAATGATGCTATTTTGTAAATGTCTTTGTGCCTTTTATTGTGGTGAAAGCTGAAATTCTGAGAAGTGTTGGGCAATAACTTTGCCTGTTTGTAATGAGTAATACATACTAAGGCTATATTTAGGTCCTTTCTGGTTGCTTACAACTAAGCAACCAGAAATTTAGAAGCATTCAAAAATACTAAAACTCATAAATGTTTAAATGAAATAAAAAATGAAGGGCTACAAATTCCCACAATAATACGTTGTCTTCTGTATTGCATTTCATCCTGCTTGACATTGCTTTTCATTGAGCTGCTAAATATTCATGTGTGAAGTACTATCCCCTGAAGGCCACGGTTGTTGATTCATAACAGTCTATGACCTGGCAGGTCTTTCTTTTCTTTTTGAGTTGGTAAATATGAAACACTTTTTAATCAAAAACACCCAAAGACACAGCTTGAAGCTGTGGACGTTTTTGTCACCACATCCAGCTTAAAACATACCCAACACATACCACTGCCTGATCAAACAAAGCATAAGCAGTGAAGGTTTGGAAAATAGACTGTTTGGGTACAGAGATTGGTTAAAGCTCTGCCTCTGCCAAGTTTTGTGCAATTTTCCGACAATGGGACAGACATATGTGTGCGTGTGATATTGTATATGATCAACAGTAAACCAAATCTTCGTGGCACAAATTTGATGTTTATTTGAAATTGTGTGATGCCAATGTGTTCATAAACAACCAAAATGCCCATAAAATTGGGAAGAAGTATCAAAAAATGTCACGAACAATTCAGAATTGATCAAAAGCATTTCATGCATATGAAATTAGTGAAAAGAACAATTGTCATTAAAATTATCATACTAAATTTCCCCAATAATTTCTGGAATGTGTTGTTTGAGAAAAACATCATTATTACGAGCAAGGCAGAGATGCAATTACTATTAATTATATTGAGCTTACTTTAAGCGGCTTGCCAAACGAAACCATCTGATTGAGTGTTTGTTTTGGCTCAATCTTGGCAGGTTTGGTAGCCACAGAGACACGGAGGATGCGATAATCATCTGCGACCTTGTTGCGAGTGATACAGAGGTAGTCTCCAGCGTCCTTCTCCGTTACTGCCTGGGCTGACAAGGTGCCATTGGGATGCACCTTCAGACGACGGTCAAAACTTCAATTCAAATGTAAACGCAAACAACAAAAAGAAAGGCGCATTGGATTAGACACGGTACCAACAAAATTACCACAACATATGATTATACAATCGACAAAATTTAAGTGATCTCTTTTTCTCACACAAACCCACATCCCCTTTACCTGAAGTGCATGTCCACAAGTTTTCTGTTAGGGGTTCTCCAAATGATGATGGGGGATGGGTTGCCAGTTACAGAGCAGTGGAGCTGCAAAGTCCCCCCATAGTGGACAGTAGTAATGGAGGGTGATGTTGACACAATACGGGCTTTACTGAAGGGGGAGATGGGCGAGGAATGCAAAATGGCTGAAGCTCTGCTTTTATCCGAGGGGGAAGAAGTAACTATTGTGTTGTTTACAATACTGGGTAAGACTTTGGTGTTGTATGTAGGCACTGTGGAGGGTAGGGGGAGATAGGAAAGTTTTGTTTTGCTGACCTTGGTAAAGTGTGTGGAAGAAGCAGTGACTGTTTTATTGATTTTAGTAGGTGAGTTAGGGGAATTGGGTTGGTGATGGTAAGAAGAGGAGCGAGAAGAGCTCGGGGTGAGCGGCAAGATCCTGGATCTATCAGAGAGCAATGGAGGGGAAAGTTTAGGGGAGTTTAATGGATTTTCAGGTTTGCTAGGGATGGACAAAGTTCTGTCTTTATTGAGTGAAGTTGAATGAGAAGGTTTTTCAGTAGTAAATGCTATTGCCGCTTCTTTTCCTGCTCCTTCTTCTCCTCTTCCTCCTTCTGCTCCCCCTTCAATTTCTACTCTCACTGTTCTCCTATCGGCTCCAACAGCATTACTTGCTGTGCAATCATAACTCCCTGAATCCTTTGGCCCAACTCTTCGAATATGCAGTGTCCCATTTGGCAAGACAAAGAGGTTGCCATGGAGAAACTGGGATGGGCGAACCACAGTCCCATCTGGGATTCGCCAGCGCAGAGTTGGTGTTGGGGCACCTCGGGCAGAGCAGTGAGCATAAACAGGCCTCCCTGGAGAAAGGAGCAGGTGTTCCTCTCTGGTTTGCTGTATCATCGGGGGCAACGAGGACACATGTACACGCACAGAGGCACTGGCAGCACCTGCTGAGTTGGAGGCCACACAACGATACACTCCTCTGTCATTAGGTAAAGTTACTGAGATATGGAGGGTTCCATTTGTGTCTATATAGATGCGACTGGTGGAGGGGGTAGAGGACGTCAGGACAGAACGATCAGGCAGAACCCAAGACAGCAGAGGGGCAGGAACACCATTCGCCTGGCACTCCAAGAGCAGCTCTCCACCCTGATGAATGGTGGCTTCTCTGTAACTCGCCAGCTGCATCCGAGGCGGGCGGGTCCACACTTCCAGTGTAGTTAGCAACCTGTCATGGAAAAGCAAAGCCAAACACTCAATACAGAAACATATGTTTGAATAATGTTAAGGATTTCAAATCTACACTTTAAATGAAAACAAACCAGAAATGTCATGTAATACATTACGGAAACACCCATCCTGATAGAAACATGGACACAAGAAACATTATAATTAATTTACACTCACATATTGGGACACACATTTCAAACACAAATCTCATAGACAGATTTCAAACAGAGATTTGCATATGTCTTGAGGCTGCTGTGTTTGCACCTGACAAGTTGAATTTTTTTGCCAATTCAGTTAGAAAAAATACCAACACAAGCTACATAATACCTAATAATTAAACTGCATCTTGCCTTATGTCTATGTTATTGATACAAAAAATGCTGTATCCTATGTTCATTATAACTAAATGGTATAAAGTGCATTAATATTAACAACTGGAATCAGTAACCTCACCTGTCACGACCAAGGAAGCTGTGTGCGCTGCAGATGTATGTGCCTCTGTCCTGCAGCTGAACATTCTGGATAACAAGTGTGCCATTTGGCAAGACCTCAAAACGCTGAGCCTTGGAGTAGATTGACATCACCGCTCCTGAGAGAGAGAAAAAGAGCAAGAGAGAGACAGACAGACAGCAAGCGAGAGCAGCAGTGAGCAGACAGAGTGGAGGGAAATTGAGACAAATTGGGAAAAAAAGTTAGAGAGTCTTTTCAGGGACACGCCGAGTGGCATAGCTTAAAGTAAAGCTAATGATGCAGTGCACAAAATGTTCCATTACTTTCTTTTCGATATGCCTTTCCAACATGGCTAGCTAGAGAAAAGCTTATTGTATGCATGCCAGTGTGTGATGTTGGGTGTAAATGGGTTATTTCATCATCATTTCGTGTAAAATGTGCTCATATTCATTCATTTATAGTACATATTAAAGCTGAGAGTGATTTACTTTTAAATCTGTGAGAACAGATTATAAATACAAACCTTTATTTATTCCATTTTAAATGTACAACCTGTAGTTTTTAACCATATAAATGACAGGTATATAAACATGCCTAACTGACTTCTGGATGAAAACTAAGCATTATTGTGTTTCCTGGCATAATTAAAACTGTATGCCTGGAGCCTGCTCCAGAGAGCAGGTTTACTGAGTAATCTGGCAACCTGCAAACTACAGTTTTTACATCAGTCGCTTAATCAGATTTGATGGGGCTCCAGGTAGATATTTTGCACAAACATAAGCTGAAGATAAAACTGAATTCTGACTTACACATTTAATATGTCTTTTGAAAATGTGAATATATGCCTATGCTCAAATAAATTTGTGTGGTACTGTACTGTGTGTACCTGTGGCAACCTTGGTCCATGTGATGGAAGGTTTCGGCTCTCCTCGAGCTTCACAAGCCAGCCTGGCAGTGCTTTCTGCTGGGAACGACACTGTCCTGATGTGTGGGTCTGCAATTCTTGGTCTGGATCTCACAACTGGGGCCTATGAAAAGATTTAGTAAACAGATTATTCCCACAAGTAAACTGATGAATAATAGAAATAATGACTCCTTTTAAAAAATTGTATAATTAGAAGACATCTGAGATCAGGCCTCTACTTATGACAAAGCATCAGCCCTGTGCTGGTCTTGAGAGTTTTAATTTTTCAACTAAACAGCATGTGATTGGAGGACTTACAAGTGAACCTCAGCCTAAGTGCAGCATAGCTTCAATGAAGAAAAAATGAGAATTGTCTAATAGTGAAAAATCCAACATTTTTTTATCACCAAAATGTAATAAACTGATAATTTTGCCAAGTTCTATATGTATGAGAATTTTATAGGACAAAAAAAAAATTACCCAGCCGAAACAAAACCACTAAATAGATGAATCAAAACTTAGTTTTGGAGTTAAGGATAAAGACCATTATACATCAATACAAAGAGCTTTATTCAAAAAATTTCCCCAACTTAAAAACTGACAAATGCTGACATGAATATGTAAATTCTTCAGTAAAACATTTTGTAAAAGTTTTAAATTACTTGTATTTTAACATTTTAAGCATGATTGTGGAATAGGATCACAAATTCAATACAGCATTATTGTGATTCCAGTTTTAAAATGATTGATTGGTGTTGGAAACAGTGCTTTGTTCTGTAGCCACTTGCAAACACAGCTCTGGAAATTAATTAACATTTGATCATTTTAAAATCCTTGGGATTAGGCTCTAAAAACAGAAAATGTTGTTGATTATCAAACATATGTTTTTTATTTCTCTGTTAAATCTTACTGGGACTCTAGCAGAGCTCTAGAAAATCCATGAAACTGAGGAATTGTCATAAACATCCCTCAGGTTTAATAGCAGGTCATGTGAATGCAGATTAGACTATTTTCAGATCTGCAGTGCTTTTTCTGCTAAGCTTTTGCCCAAGGGCTTGCATAGTCAAGTGTAGTGTGTGTGTGTGTGTGTGTGTGTGTGTGTGTGTGTGTGTGTGTGTGTGTGTGTGTGTGTGTGTGTGTGTGTGTGTCTGTGTGTGTTTCTGGGCCAGCACTCACTTAAAAAGGAAGTGTTCATTTTAGTTTCACTTAGCTGACAACAATGAAGAATAGCTGTTTATACATGAACTGCAAACTACACTGAAAAGTGCACTTAAAGAAATGATTAATTGAATGAATGACTGAAGCAGGGAATAAATGAATGGGGAAACATTAGATGAAGTAGCAATTAAATAAACAAATGAAAACAATAAATAGATACAACAAACAGTGGTCCTACCTTGGCTCTTGTTGTAATGTATCTGCTTACTTTAGGACGCATTTTGGGGAAAGTATCCACAAAATATCAATATTATGTTATTTGAATCATTCTGAACTCACCCCAGGGACAGCAGGGAGTGAAGAGGAGGGGGACCCATGTGGCCTGCTGCTGTGTGAATGAGGAATAAAATTAGCTCCAGGGTTTTTCCAGTCAGGGGATGATCGACTCTGGTTTGGAGCCCCAGAGGTAAGTCTCCCTCTTGGATCAACTTGGCTGATGCTTGGCCTCTCTCTGGAAGATGCTCTGGTACTTGTTGATGTCATTGTTGTGGTAGTAGTAGTAGGTTTAGTAGAAGTAGATGCCCTAGTAGTGGTTGGAGAAGTTTTGCCTGAGGTGGTCATTCTAGTACTAGTAGTAGGAGTAGTAGTTGTAGCAGTAGTTGTAGTAGTGGGGTTTGGGGCTGGGGGAATAACTTTGAATAAGATTTTAGTACTAGTAGCAGTAGTAGTAGTGGTAAAAGTAGTAGTAGAAGAGGTAGTTGAAGAAGTAGTAGTGGTAGTGGTAGTGGGAGTAGCAGATGTAAGAACAGGAGTTGTGGTAGTAGTAGTAGGGTTACGAGTAGTTGTAGTACTTCTAGTATTGCTAGATGTTGGAATAATAATGGTAGTTGTAGTAGATGTGATTGGATTAGTTGTCATAGGAGTAGTTGTTGTGGGAAGTTTTTCTTCACTAGTTGTAATAGTAGATTTTTTTGTAGTGGTTCCAGGAGAATTAGTAAAATTAATACTCTTGAGATTGGTTGAAGGAGTTGTTGTGATTTTTGCAGTAGTAGCTGAAGCGCTACTGGGGGCTGAGAAAGAAACAACAGGGGAATGAGTGGAAGAGAGAATGGTGGAGTGAGCTTCATATGGTACACCCAGCAAATTCCTGTCCTGCTCCTCACTGTGTTTGCTTGGGGGTCTTTCAACAAGTTTGCCTAAGGCTGTATGTGTTTTTGTGTGATTCTGTATGCCATGCATAAGTGTCCTGGTGTGTGCATCTGGCACAAGTGTCTGTGATATCACAACATTAGAGTGAGTGGTTGCTGGTGTCGCTGTGTTGGAGAAAGTGGACTCTGCAGTGTCTGGGATGTCGGCTGAGTGAGTCATCGTGTCTACTATTGTCTTTGTGTGAGAGGGGGAAAATGAGGTGAAGGAGGTGACGGAGGGAGTCAGTGAGGGGGAGGCAGATTCTAAGGTGGAGATACCAAGAGTGTAAGAAACAGGGGCAGACTGAGGGTTCAGTGCCACACCACTCGGAGCAGTCTTAATATGGTCATTCCCTGTCAACAAAATAGCTGAAGATTTGGTTGTTGACGCCAGCAACAACACATCAATTTTATCTGTGGTAGTGTCAGGTGTTGTGGTTTGTGACCTCTGGTTTGTAGGGTCAGGGAGAGGTTGGGGTGGGGTCAAAGGTTGGACCCTCGGCCTGTTGATGATTCGTCTTTGTTGTCCTAGCCTCCTGTGAGAGTTCCAAGGGCTTTGAGGTCGAGAGTTTGGAACCAAATTAGGTAAGACTCCCTGCAAGGGGTTCTGAGCTCTGGTTCTAGATGGTTTGGGGTTTGCTCCTCCAGCAGATTCTGGGAAAATTTCATTAGTTCCTGAGATTGGCTTAGATGAGACTAGTGCTTTCTGTCTCTCTGGTTTTGTCACTGTCTCTATCTGTTGACCTGAGTTCTGAGTCTGTATATGTGTCTTGGTCTCTTTGTCCATCTGTGTTTCTGTTGCCGTTTCTCTCCCTCTCTCTATCTCTGCATCTGTTTTTGTCTCTGCTTGAATCTGTGTTTCTGTGAGAGCAGGATGGATGGGCTGTAGACCTTCCTCTTGTAGAACAGTGTCATCAACAGATGACCCTTCAGTTTCTGCTTCCACCCCTGCTCCATCAGCTCTATCTCTATCTGTATCATCCGCTCCCTCATCTCTTGCTGTGTCTCTGTCTTTGCCTCTTCCTACTGGTTCAGCTGTGGGCTTTCCTGCTGTGAAGGGTTGGCTGTTGTTAGTGTGAGCAGTCTTTTGACGTATCTTAGCCAGTAGGTCAGCCCATTTCTGGGGGTCTATCCTTTGTTTGTTTGTGGTGACTCTATGTCTGTTGTCAAAGCGGTGTCTTCTCTGGTCATTGGATGATACAGGCCCTCCTCCTCTTCTCAGGGGGCCTCTTCTCACAGGCCCACGTCTTCTGGGTTTTCCAATTGGATAACTTCTGTTAGGGGGAGGTTGGCGAGGTCTCGGTCGCATCCTATTGCCAAAAATAGTTTTCTCTTCTTCTTCCTCTTCATCCCCTGAGCCTTCTTCCATCTGACGTAGTAAAGGGGCTCGTATCTTGGTTGACCGGCCAGCAGCTGACTGTGGACCTCTTGGGAATGAAGTCCTAAGTGGAGGGGGATGTTGCGGTTTTAATTCCAACTGCATGGACAGAGAGTCACTACCATAATGGTTGACCGCAATGCACCGGTAATGACCAGCATCCCTCAGAGAAGGGTTAGGCAGAGAGAGACTCCCATTCAGCTGTATAGTGAGTCCACCTGATACAGTTAATCCAGACCATATTACATTTCCATCTGGCAACACCCAACTCATATGAGGTGCTGGTGAACCAGATGCATTGCAGGACAGACTTATAGGCCGCCCAATTTTTCCGGTGATAGTATTTCCCAATTTCTCTCCTGAGGGGGCAACAGAGGACTCCTCCACTGCCAGGCGCACGGGGAGAACATCTACGTCCCTGCCAGCCTGGGCTACACAGTAGTAAAGCCCAGTATCTGAGAGCTGTACTTTTTGTAGAAGTAAACCAGAGACTGAGGCCCGGAGCCTACCATCCAGGCTGTTGGAGGTGGACATGAGCTTGATTCCATCTGGGAGAATCCACTGTATGGTGGGGTTACCAGAACTTATAAGAGGGCAGGAAAGCTCCACCGTACTGCCTGATACTGCGGCTATCGCTGTGGTGGTATGATTAGTTGAAATCAGAACCCATGGGTGAGATGCAGTGGAGGATGTTGAGGGATAAGATGTAGGGCCAGGATGAGCAGAAACTCTTGTTGAGTATATAAGATGAACTTTGTGTCTGTTAGACTGCACTCTGTTTAGCTGGATGCTAACAGCTGGCTGTAGTAACCACTGTGGTCTCACTCTAACAGAAGCTTTAACTCCAGTGTGATAATATCCGTCTGTCTCTCCTGCCTGCCTGTAGCGGTAGGCCAGCACCGGGGCCTTACTCAGCATGATTTCCCTCTCAAGGCGAACCGCAGTCTCACTGTAGTAAGCCAGGATCCTCCAAAGTTTCTCATAGCTCTGTCTCTCTACAGGACACTCCAGGGAGACTGACAGAGCGAGAGGGAGAGGAGAAGAGGAGGAAAGGGAGAGATCTGGAGGAGGAGCAATATCCTGAGAGTTGGAAGAGTGAGTGATGTTGCAGGTCAGATCAACACTGTTCCCTTGTTGGTCAGATAGACCCAAGGAGGCACTACCTAAAGGCTCTCTGAAGGTTTCCCTTGGTTGGATTTCACTGAGTTCTGTCTCCAAAGGTGTGTTTCTTCCTGGGGAAGGGATGACAGGTGAGGTGCACGATAGTTCAGACTGATCAAGTAAGCCCTGCCCTTGAAGGGAATTGGGTGATGCGCAGGTTGGACACTGAGGGCCACTGGGACATTTCATTAAGCCTAATTGAGAGAGAGAGACAGAGAAAATTATGTCATTAAAGTCCTGCCTAACAATCTCTGGTGTATCAAATGTGTATAACATCATAGCAACTATACCAACATATTAGTGCACATTTTAGCCATCTACACATATTACTGCTGTCATATATTAGTCATCCCAGCCCTTTTTAAGTATTCACAACCCTATATATCTCTTACTAATTAGGTATGGTTACTTCATCTACTCATAAATCAGAAATATGCATCATAACACGGCAATCATTATCCCTGTATTTCAGCTGACTGCACATATCAATGCTGTCATTGTGGATTAGCCATGGCATATCAATGAGACACATTTCACGGTCCAGCCTTCTTGCACATCTCAATAACAGCCACAAGACAGACTGGCTGAGATGCAGAAAATGGGATGAAACATACAAGAGGCTGTGATGAAGAAAAGCAGGTGGACAGATGTCAAAAGTATCAATATAACAAAACCAGATGTATTTGAAAGTAAAGTTATCCAATCTTTCTATCATCTGGCTGGGTTTGACATATCTTATTTTAGTTATTAGATTGCTTTTGGAGTGAATTTATCAACAAATTAGTGTTCTGTTTCTAAAGCCATTCCCCAATGGTACTTTTCACCTTTGCTTCTTATCTCTTTTCTATCCGTCACTGACTGATGCAACCTACATGTCACTTTAAATGAACAATATGTAATTTTCTGCCGCTACAGGTCTCTCAATCAAAACGGTAACAAAAGACGGATTTGTTGACGTTGTGAATTTGTGTGGGATCATGGGAGTTGCTTTTTTCACCACCATTGCCATCAGCTTCTCCCAGTTAGGATTCCTTCAGTGTTAATTGTTCAGGAGACTTTTACTCTGAGCCAAATTATCCGCAGAGGTCTTCTCCTCTCAAACAAATGGACCAGGTGATTAAAACCGGTAAAAACACTGAATAAACAAGTTTCATGTTAAAAATTGTCCCACAGGAGCTGCAAGCAGAGCCGCTGCTAACATTTGTTCAGCTTGTTTCTGTGATAACTTATCATCCAGACGTTCAGGAGGTTTTTATCGAGCTGAATTATCCACAGAGGTCTCCTCCTCTCCAACTGTAATTGAATCCAGTAAAAACATTGAATAAAGCGGTTTTATGTTAAAAATCAGTGTTTCTCTGATGTTGTTGGGCCGTCACAGGATGTCTCAGGACAGAGGAGCCACAATCCTAGTTGCCGTTATTGTCTTCTCAGTATGTTTCTTTGATAACTTATGATCCATACGTCCAATGACTAAAATCCTTAATTCGTTAAAAATATATAGTTAAAAACGTTTGACCGCATTTGGCAGACAACCACAACACTGACCCATGTGCAAGGGGTTATGACACCTTTGACGAGCAACCAAATGAAACGGACGGTTAACTTGATTAAAATTACAGCGTCTCTGTAATTCTCTGTTCGAACATTTGGCATAATGTAAGTACACAACTCAACAAAATATATAAAATAGGTCTAGTTGTTTTTAGTTGCCTTTTTGCATCTCTGATTAAGTTAAACTGGCTCAAAGGCATAATAATAAAATGGCTGCCATGTGAGACCATTGAAAAGAAATGATATTTCAGGCATGACAGTCACCTGGGTGAGCCAGACTCCAAGTGAGAAACCAGTTCATCTTACAGTCGCAGCTCCATGGATTACCCTGCAGCACAAGAGTCTCAAGCAGAGGTGCTGTTGCTAAGGTGTCTTTAGGCAGTGTGGTGAAACTGTTGTTGGACAGGTCTAGGTGTCTAAAGGGGGAAAGAGAGAGCAAGAAAAGATTGAGATGAAGAGCGGGATTGAGAACATAGAGGTTGAATCAAAGTCATAGAGGAAAGGAGGAAAGGATGTGGGAGGGTTCAGTGAGAGGTGACAGGTTAGAGGTAAGAAAATCATTCATCATTTCTATCATTTTCATCATCACCTTGATGTTCAAGTTATGTTTATATTCAGCAGCAGTAGTATGAGTGAAACAGAGAAAGGGCTTTAAATACCAATAACCAGTGGTCAAAATTTAACCTTTCCATCAGACTATCCAGTGTTACATTATTTCCAGATATGGGGAGTATTTTCACCAGTTTAACTACATTTTGCAATCGCTTGGTCGTAAATCAGCTCAATTCAGATGTGTTTTTTATGATTTTTGATTGACATGATCATAACACTCAAAAGTGATGTGCTCTCCCCATTTTTGAGTAGAGAATGTTGATTGGTTTGGTTTTGAGTCCAATCTAGCAGTAACAGACCTTACAGACAACAGAATTTTACATTTATTGTTGTCCTCACTCTCAGAGCTATCAGGATGGATATATGCGCACTTTTAAAACTAACATTCAAATATATAGTAACTTACCCAACACTGATTGTTACATTATGGGCTTTAAGTGCTAAAGCTCACCTGAGCGTAGAGAAGTAATATGTATTCAGGAGGGACAGTGTGCACAGAGTGTGAGGGTGCAGCTGATGCAGCCTGTTCCCTTGCAGACGTAGCAGCCTGAGGCTAGGCAGCTGGAGCAAGGCTCGGGGATGGATATGTTGGAGAAGGTTGTGATCCAAGTACAGACGCAGTAGTGAGGTAAGGCCAGAAAAGGTCATAGATGAAGAGATCTCTCTCAGCTTGTTGTAGCTCAGCTTTAGTATCTGTGGGGGTGGATGAAATGAAGTAAGCGCAAGAAATGAAGGATAAGAAGAACAATCAAATAACAGACATCAAGGCTGACAATGAAACCAAGGCTATTCTATGATCAGAAGTCTGTCACTGGACACCACATGCTTGTAAATTGAATTTCTGACAAATGATGTGAGGAGAATGGAATGAGGATGAAGAGTTGGGTGGAAAAACTATTTGCAAGCAAAAATGACTGAATGCAGCCTGTGTAAATTGAAACTATATGAGGAAATATTTGCTGCTCACCATCTCACATGTATATTCAGAGAAAATAGCCCACGGCATATAATGAGGCAATATATTCATGGAGAGGGTTTACGGGGTCAAAGCAAGGAAAACTAAAAGGATATTCTTGCACTGGGGGTCTTCAACTTTTCAAATATGAATTTTAGCCCTTTATCCTCAGCAGAAGACTCCAGGGGACCTATTGCTATTCTAGTCATGTGCGGAGAACCCACCAAAAATTTTAGAAGGTACACCATGAAAACCAGGTTGTGGAATTGTGTGTCTGTGAGGCTTATGATAAATCTGCTCTCCAGGGAGGCTACTTAGCTGGAAGAGTTCCAGCTGCTGACAGATCTAGCACATGACGATGTCAGCACATGGAAATATGGATCCTATTATCACACAATGGCAAATATATCAGCATCTGCCTGGGGGATGAAGGGGACAATTGCTTGCTGAGTAATATCACTTCCCCACTAACTGCTAACTCTGCCCTTAGGTTGCTGCTAAAATGTCCAGTGTGTTTCCTTGTCACTGAGCAGTGAAAAGAATGATGGGACATAAATTATGCATTAGTTGTACAGAAATGAGAAAAAATGTGCTGAAAATGTGAGCAGAGTCTTGTAAACTGTTATACTAATTTTTGCAAACTAGTTTCACAGATCAAATGTGAAATTGATCCTTTTTTGAATCCAGTTGTTGTGACTGCAAGATTTAGGTACATTTATCAATGAAGCATCTCTCTCAATTTTACCAAACCCTTTTAAATATACTGATAATCCCTACATTACTCATGATGTTAAAAGTGATATCTGTTCTGTCAAACAGTTTAAGTATATTCATCTGTCATTGTCAGGGAGCTATGCAGACTGGAAACTGCAAGTAGTCCACATGTAGAAAGTTTAAGAGCTGGGCTTTCTGCAGCAAACCACATTTGAAATACTACAGGAGCCCCTGCATGGTACTCCCTGCCTGAGCCTGGAGAAAGATTAATGTAAATTTTGTGAAGACTTGCTCCAGGTTTTCTTTTCACATCTGTGTCCCACAAAAACCTTCATCTCCAAAGACTCAAAGGTTAAGTATGCGAGGAAACACTGGTTTATTTTCCCCATTAACAGCCATTTATTTTATAATCCAGCATCAATAGTTTGGCTTGGCAAAGGACAGTTCAGGATACTTTTAAATGTTGGCTGCTTTTAGCTGCCTGAAAGACATGTTTACTGTAGTTCCATAAAGCGGAACAGTAAAATAAGAACAAGCAGAGGTTTCTGTAGGATCTCCACCGCCAAAAAAATTGTTGATCATCCACTGGTTTTGGTTTTCATTCAGATTCTGTAACTCCACTATATATAGAGGACCACAGGTATAATTCACGTTGTTGTTGCTCCTTTTCCAATTTACCTGCAGTGATTTCATATCTTTGAATACTGCATCTGGAAGATGGTGGAGGTCATTGCTGTGGAGCATGAGAAGTTCCACCCTCTTCAGCCCAGCCAGTGAACTGTCAGGGATCCTGCTGATACTGTTGAACCTACAGGAGTAGAAACACAAACAGCATCACCCACCTAAGACATTATTAAGTCAACAAGTCAATATATTATCATTTCAAGGTTATCTCATTGTGTTTGCACTGCAAATAAAGCACTTTAGCTTGGATTCTTATTTGTGTATGTGTATGTACTTAGATGCATACTTTCATGCTTTCAAACGTGTGTGTGTGTCTTTCCTACCCTAAGTTTATTCGTCGTGTGTGTGCAGGCAGGCCTGGAGGTATAGTGAGAAGAGAGCGAAAGGTACAGTGGACTTCGCTGGCCTGGTAGCAGTTACAGCTCCTGGGACAGGACTGGCCCCCAGGCACTGTAAGTGTCAGCACCAGGAGAGCCAACAGTGCCGCAGGCACACACACACTCCGATACATCTTCACTCCACAAGACGAGCAGCTACTCTGAGATTCTCACTGCCAAAGAGAAAAAAGAAGTTAGGAATTAAGGAGTCGGAGAAAGTGCGACACAGTGACATGTCCCAAAATCCAGATAGGTATGTCTCTCTTTCTCTCTCTCTCAAGTCTGTTTTATTTATAAGCCCAAAATCACGCATTTTTACTCAATGGGATTTGCAATCTGTACAACATATGACACCCTCTATCCCTAGACATAGACTAGAGCCATACTGACACACTGCACCTGTCTCAAACAAAACAGACCTTTGGGCTATTGACTGAATGACAGATATATCACAATATAAATCAAAAAGCGCAGAAGGATTCAATAACAAAGGGAGAATAAAGGAGAGACGTACAATTAGACCCCACAGAAACTCTTCTGCTCTTTCTCTCTCTCCCTCCCCTTATCTAATCTCATACTAGCGCACAGATGTACTTAAACCATTCAAATTCATCAAACCAACTGTGGAGCGATAGCTGCGAGAGGCTTTTCAACCTGAAGCTGAAGTTAAAGTAAATTACGCACTGTAGCAAGAAGCTTCCGAGATGAATAGATTATTCTAATGCATATAGTCGTGGCTGATAAGAGCATACCTTGAAATCCTTTGGTACGGAAGAGTGAGTTATTTCACGGAATTATTCATTTTGTCCGTCAAATGCCGATTAGAATCCAATCGCGCGGTTCGAAAATCTGATATGCAATTAAGCAGCTTATTCGCTCATTGGATCCGAGATTGCTGAACTGAGAAGGAGATCTCCCCCCAAAAAAGTTGTCACCTCAGATGCCACTGGAGAGAGCGAGGGGAAACGTGAAAAGTCGCAACACTTTTTCAACTTCCTACAACAAAAAATGCAAAAACAACAAAAATGCTTTTGGTAACTCCCAGCAGGTTTTCTTGTGCGTCTCGTGAAGTGAAAAGTACCGCTGCAAGCTGTGTGAATGTGTGTGCGCGCGTTTGTGCGGATGACAGTGGATGTGTGTGAGTGTGTATTTGAGCAGAGGAAAGGGGACTGGGCTGAAGTGAACTTAGAGTGACGCTCCTGCGGAGGGGTCTGTCCAAGGAGGGGCTTTCTGGAAACGCAGGGGTAACAAGCTCCTGCGCTTCAGGCTGCTCTTGTCGTATCCTTACACACTGCATGCAGGCCCCAGAAATCTTCTCATTTTACACCGTCTGTCTCTATTGTTGCAAAACTCATTTTGTAACTTCTCTGCTCACTTTGTCTCCATCTATTTTGTGATTCAGTATCTATATTCCCCTCATCAGTGTACCTTCATAAATACTATTGTAATGGGGTTTTTTTTTTCAGCTTTCTTTCACATTGGCTTGAAGTTGCAGCAGGGCCTGAATAATGATTTTTGCAATACTGAGATTATGAAATCCCCAAGAACCCTCACTCCACCCCTCCAGGAATTTTAAAGCCAGCCATCAAAAAAAAAAAAAAAATCCTACAAAAAATTATGATCATTTAAATTTTTTTCTCAGTAATCAATTCATTTACCAGTTTGGTTATATTTTCTGTAAATTGAATCACCTTACATAAAGATCTAAATGATGTTTCAAAGCCCCCTCCACACTTACCAGGATATAATTCTTAACAAACAATAACAACAATAACAATTCAGTCTATATTATTTTAATTTAATATTTCCTAACTAAATTTGGAAGATGTTTAGTCTAAAGGATATCAGATTTAGCCTTCAAAATCCATCATGTGTCATTTGTGTGTATATAACACAGAGAAAATGACCATTGCACCTTCAATGATAACTAGGTTGCAAAGGTTGGTCCCGGGTTGCGAAGTCTTGCAGAAGCCCAGACTGAACGAATATTGGACTCGGGCTTTGTGTGTCAGTCGATTCATCCTGTGTTGTCCCAGACAGTTCTCCTGAAATGTGGGTTAGGGCAACTAAATAAGGGATTGTCCTCTCTTTCATGTGATCTCAGATTCTCAGGCACCCCATAATGATCACACCTCCTTCTGAGAGACTTAAATGAGGGGAGAACAAAAATAGACCGATGCTTCTCAGCTGTTGTCTCCTGCAAGCACACTAACCCCCCACCCGAATCATTTAAGGGCCTTTGTATGTATGTATGTGTGTATGTGTGTCTGACAAGTGAGTGGGCAAGTCAATGGAACCCTTTCAAATAAATGTGGTTCATGAAGGTGGGATTTTCTAACATTTAAACTGAAGTTTGGAATATTGGAAAATCTTGAGTCTCTTCACACATGAGCCAACTGTCCCAGTAAAATTGAAACAATGTTTTTCAGTTGTTCTTCTACGCACTGCGGGTGCAGCTGTGCTAGAGAGCAGCAGTATGTGAGAATAAGGTCACCACTGAAGAGTTTTGAATTCTCAGATTAGCTGCCTGAATAATGGATTGTAAAATTAATCGTGAATGACTGTTTATCCACCTAGCTTGACAGTTGACAAGTGAACATCCATAAACATCGCTAAAGATGTGATTTGACGCTATATAATTTACCCGCAAATTTCTCTCTGATGATTTTCAACAGATGACCCAGCCTTCACCACCTTATAACCCATGTCTCTGCAGGCGATGTTGGTCTGTGAGGGCTTAACTGTTCTCATGCTGCACTGATTCCATGTAGCTGTGATATGACTGCAAAAAACATTAGGCTGAATCCCAATTCATTTCATTACAATATTCTTCACTGTATTGGAATGTTTTGTACCATAATAAATGAATCACTGTCTGACTGGAAGGAAGGAAGGAACTAAGACATAATGTAATATCAATAGCCCTTTGGGGGAGGTCAGTGAATGACTGAATGAAGAGAGGAGAAAGGAAGGAGGGTGAGGGTAAAAGGCATTATGCTTTTGACCTATCTTTTGGGCAGAGACCAGCTAAATGAATAAATGAATGAGTCAATCAATGAATCAATGAGTGATTGGCTGACTTGCTGACTTACTGTCACTACACTTAGTCTCACTTACAGTCACGACTTACTGTAACCTGCAGTCTACAACAAGTGAAGTTCCAGCCCGGACTACCAACAAGGCTCTCCCATTGATGTTTTTAAAAGCACACTGGTAATCAGTGCTCTCTATCTTTTTGTCTCTGGGGTTTGGTGTTATCTAGGTCAACTACTACTACTACTAGTGCTGAATCATGAATCCAGGATGTAAACAATTTAGTGCTGGGATGAGACAAGCTTGCTGATACATAATTTCAAAATCATGTGCATTATGTATTCTTTTTGATCTGGCTTTGATGTATGAATAAACTCTGTGAAAGTCCTGGGTAAAAATCAGTGCATTCCATTAGCTTGTGTTCATCTTCCAGCTCTGGTCTTTGCATTATTGAACTTGACACCAATGTGCAAGTAAGTACATTTTGTATCCATTCTTCTTGTGTAATTAAAACTGAGAGTGATACAAATTAGTGGAGGGAGAGCCGGGAAGTTACAAGCTACAAAGGTATTTGTACAGAGGCACTACATCATCTCTGGGTACATTTAACTGCATTACTGTCATGAACACATAATAATTTTGTCATCAGTGTATTACTTAATGTGTGTATTTTGGAGTTCATATATGGTACACCATTGAAAACAGAAAAAATAATAATAATATGAGAAAAGAAAAATAATAATTACAAGCAGTCCCACACAAGCCCCCCTCTCTGTCAAGGTCACTTCAAAAAGTGAAAACAAGAATAGAGGCATCAGAAAGGGCAGGAAGCCAAGAGCTATCCTTAGAAGAACCAAGACCTTCAATTACGTTCTTCATGACCTCAGGGCTCTGAGCAGGTTGAGTCTGTGAGCTCATAAAGTGGTGGTTAAGGGCAGGGTCAGGCTGCCCAGCACAGACACTCATGGGTAGATCAAGCACTCTCTTGGAAATCAGCCTTCTTGAATTGTCAGCTAGCTGCTATTGCACATGCAAAATATTTACAAAATGTGATTAATGTTTTTCATTATTAGATTGATGCCATATGAAGTCACATGGTGTGTGCTGATATATCAGTGAGTTGTGATATAGCACCATTCATGATTACAAGTGTACTGTTTTTCATATCTCATACAACTAGCTCTTGTCCAGCTAAAGCACCAACAGTATTTTTCCATAAAATCCCCCTTTTTATTTCCAGCCAGAGTTGCTGAACTGTGAAAAGCCATGCCATGAAAATTTGTAAGGTCCCCGTGTTCTCCATTGCTTTAAGCTGGACCACTATTAAAAATATTGTTGCTATAAATATACTGTACAGGGCATTAATTACACTTTCATTCAATAGTTTTAGAATTTAATATATTGCGTAATTTAACTCTTTTTAATTTTACCAATTCAAATGAAAACTAAACTTCCTGAAGTCACACTTTGAAACTGGACTGTTGTTTCAGAGCCTGAGGGCGAGCTATGGCACCAGGACCATGTGGTCTATTATTGATTTGAGAATCCATGGGTTTAAAGCTTATCTGGCCAAGTGAGAGCCTGATGCTTAGCAGCCGAGTGAGTGCCCATGGCAGGGATCCATGGGCTGATGGTTGGATGATCACAAGGACTTACTTTTACGGTGTGCTAGCTTTATTCTCTATTGGAAAATTATTTGAGATTGCTAGCTGGGAGTGGGTTATGTGTTCTCATTGTAGCAATCATGCTGAGCAAACAGAACCTTCCTTTTCGCCTTAGTTCTGCACTGTTCTGTGATATTAATACAATAAAATGTAAAATTAATATTTATACTTGATAAGTACATTCTTAGATGAATGTATAGGGAACGTGACAACGTGAACAAATCTAAAACCATATACAATACATTTATGTGAGTATCGGACACTCATTTGTAACTGGACACAGACGAGCAGTGTAGAGTCCATCTGCTGCACTGCAGCTATACAAAGAGTTAGATCTGTGTTCATGGTCTGAGGGGTCACCGTGGACTTCTGTGAGTGAGACAAAATCTGTGATGAACAATTCTGGGAAAAAACAACAGTAAGATTTTTGATAGATACTGTGGAGAAATGTACTATATGAGATGACCCGCCATATTGTCTTGAGTTGCATACAGGACGCTGGCCCTCCATTAAGTATGATTGTTGGGGTTATATTTGTGTCAGTGAAAAGTTTCAGGTTTGATCCTCTCTGTTCTGTATAGCCATGTAGCAGGTGATTTGTTTTCTGGAGAAACTTAAATCACCTTCACATAGTTTTAATGCATTTATCAATAGACAAAGGACACATGGAACAACCTAAGAAGACCTGGTGTCGTGCTGTTACCCATAACCCAACGCAAAGAACTATCCTCTGCTCTAAGTCTACATATAGCTGGCAGGGTGGCTTAGCAGTTAGAGAGAACAGTTACAACCAGAAGATTAAAGGGTGGAAAAATCACTTCAAAATTAAGGAAATTGTAGCGGTTAAAATTTGTCCTGACTGACAGCTTTAAGGAGAGAAGTTTCACTTATGAGATACCCAGAGATAGCCGAAAAGTACCAGTTGTATGTTTCCTTGAATGATATGCAGAGCTTAGTTGAGTAAATCTCACACATAGACAGCAGAGAAGACGTCATAACTCAGAGCCCCTAGGCATTTTACCCTCAGGCCAGAGCAGAGAAGGATGGGGGAGTCTTAGGATGCAATAGACTGAAAATTGAAGAAAAATGGAGGGGAGAAGGTCCAGAGGGGTCCATCAGTGAACTGGAGGTCTATTTTCTGCAAATGCAGCCATTATATTATCACCAGAAGGCAATGGCAAACTACTGTTGCGTTACCGCTACACCCTCAGGATGAAGTATTTAAAAAGATTTGAGTTTTGTACATTTTGAAACTACTGAGAACACAAGGAAGAATCTGGCAACCTGTTTAGACCTTAGACTCTTAATCTTTATGGTTGAGGTCATGTCCTTGGAGCCTTACATTGGCTTTGACTTAAGTGAGAACAGAGGGGTGATTGAAAGAGAGGATCTTAAGATGAAGAGACAACAAAAGGGATTAAGTGGGACTGAACACATAGATATGGGTAGAAATATGGATATGACAAGGGTGTTAGGGAGGTAACATGGGGCAAGGGGAGAGAGAGAAGAGAGATGTCTACCAGGTCCAGGTCTTGTTAGAGTAAAGGTAGAGTAAAGGAAGAAGAGAGCTAACGCAGAGCAAGGATGGGGGTGAGAGGGTGTCGACAAGCGTTGTGGATTTCAGTAAGAAAGGAGTGTGGTCAAAGGAGGTGGGGGCTGCTGTGTGTTGATCCTGGAGGCATGACGTCTGGTGGCCTGTGGTCCTTTACATATGCGCCCCATAACAGGGGCTTTTAAATCAGCATGAAACACCAACACACAAAGTGTGACTTAGAAAAAGCCCATAACAAAGGCTCTGGCGGGACATTTCCTCCTCTCCATCACAGCTCTCGTTCAATTGCTGCACTATTTTTTCTCCATGTATCCCTCTCTGTTTCTTTTCTTTTCTCCATAACTGCGACAACCGCTCATTAGCAGGATGACACGTGATTTCATTAGCCTCTCTAACAGTAACAGACAACATAAATAACTTACTACTGTATTAGCTTACTCTAATTACATCCATACATTATTTAAGGCCACTTCATGAGAGATGATTAAATTCCACACTGTATTTTCATGTTTCCATACATAGAAAGTAAATAGGCAAATCAGCATGAGCCATCTAGAAATGGACTCAAAGTTAGACTCAAATGTTTATTGTCCTATCATAATACTTAAAAAATATCAACCAATCACATTTTCCATCTGTTATATGATGAATATATCTCCATTACTACCAAATTCTATCAAATGTTGAATAAAATTTTATTGTTTTAAATGTTCAGTTATGTTTTTTAATACTTAAATTATGTAGTTTGCAAAAATGCACACTTTGAAACTTCAGTCCAAAAACATGTGGATAAATAAGCCTTAAAAAATTATGAATTGAGCCCTACATCTAGTACTCATACCATTGTCTCCATAAGTGTTTCTTAATTAGAGAAATTCCTCAGGGGCCTGTTTCACCTGTTTCCGCTTTTGCCCCTCACAGAGAAGTACAGCAGTACTTTTCGCATCCCATGGCAAGACTACAAATTTCCCCAGTTTGCCTTGAAACAGTTGAGGAACCCCCAGTCTAAACCAACAAAGACTAAACTGTGTCTTTTTAATGATCTTATACTTTGTAGGGACTCTATCTTGCCTGTAGCTATTTAGACAGTCACTTACTCCAATTGGTGCAGTTCAGCGTTCAAGGTCCATAAAGTCCATTCACATAGAGGTGTGAGTAAGCTGTCTTGCTAACTAGCTCAAACACTTGAGGCTTTTTAGAGGTTTTCTCGGCTCTCTTGAGTCCCTCGGGCCTTGTTGCCCATAGTACTCATGGCCTGAGGCTGAAAGTAAACTGCAATGCTCTTTGAATTAATTTAGCTTGAAAGCTTACATTCAGGACTCAGGAAAAGAATTTTGAGAGAATTTTCACTTAGACTGTAATTGACACCGACATGGCATAACTGGGCCTAATCTGGTTGAAGTCATCCAACATTGAATTATTTTTGCTCAATAAGAGTTCATTTTCTCAATTTTAATTGCTGAACACAGTGTGGTACTTTGTTGATGCTCCCAGGAAAATTCTGTTTGTGGCACTACAGCCCCTCCTGTGCAAACAGTGTAGCATTTAGTGCCAAATATTGCCACCAGGGTGGATTTTTGCCAACATGGGGTATAAAACCCAGGTCATCTGTTAGATTCTGTGAAGAGTATTAAAATGTACTCTACACAGACTCTAACTTCTAGCATTACATTTTTAAGAATGTGTATGAGATGTTGAACTGACTAACTTAAAGCCTGTATGTAGGACACAGAATGGTTTGTCACAACAGTGACATGTTATCAGAATGTTTAAAGTTTAATGTATTTTAAACTAATTCTCTAAATTCATAGGTCATTGCTTTTCCAGCCTTGAAACACAAGAACAATTTAAGGCTGAGTTGCAAACACCTGTCTTGAATAGGAGAGAAATGGCATTTCACAGCTTGCCACAGTAATTTAATTGGTTTACCTAAGAGTGCTAAAAGTGGCAGCCAGCCGACTAGCCCAGAGAAAGGATTTGGATAGGCTCAGCCAGGTTATATATGAGCACAGTGTCTCAGAGCTGTTCCATTGTACTGTCTGACAGATACAGACAGCTGGAATAGAAAGAAGGTGTTACAAATAACATAATAATAAAATATAAGATAAATCAAGCACTTCAGGGACATTAGTGTCAGACTGCAGGCTGAGAAAACGTGTCCTCGAGAGAATGACCAGGACTCTAATTTGAACTATAGTGGTTTCTCAGTGTCACAAATGGTTTTATGATAATAACTGCTCTTGCCACCAGTTCACATTTACACACAAAAACACACAACAACAATGATACCGGCTGAAGCACTGGCTCAAACTCATACACATACCAGAAGACCTTCCCTGTTTGGACACACTTTTTATTTTTTTAATTTTTTTTTTTATTTTCTCTCTCACACATACAGTAGACCTAATAATGGACTCAAAGGCACATCAGCACTTGCGGACATGTACAAAGGCACCAGAGTAGACACATTTTCTGCCCTGCAGGTCAGACTGACAGAATCTGTAATTATCTCAGTGGAACACTGACTTTTGCACTGAACCTTCACACAAGAATCTAGACCTTCTTATGTAATGGCTAGTCTTGCTCTGTAACATGTTGAAAACACTAATTAAACTCGTTTCTGAGAGTCACACAGATGTAGCTCACCTATTAGTCTCCTGACTAGTTTTATTGCATAATATATGGCTGGAATTGGAGTGTCTACACTACAGTATTTATCCTGTATTGTAAAGAGGCAAATGAGATACCATACTGAGTAACAACATATATTATGCTTGGTCTACATCCTGCCTAATGGTCAGCACATTGATCCAGCTGACCGTCTGCTTCATGTCGTAAAATTACTCATATTTTTCCACACATTCAGACAGTTACATAGTGGTGGCAGGATTACTCTTGTGGTCAGCAGTCATGTATGTCACACTTCTGTTATCCATATTTGCACAACATAAGCAGGATAAAAACATTCAATCAGGAGAAACTGGTCAGTTCATTTACATCAGGTGCATGAAGACTAAGAATCTACAGCCATGCTATTGGCTCTGTGAGGCTGTCCTCACCATCTCAGTTTAGCATGCTAATACTTGCTAATTAGCACTGAACACCGATGGAAACGTCATTACTTTTGCATTTGTCATAAACAAAGTTATGGACTAACTGAAATTTTGACCTGATGGTGGTGCAAGTGGAAAGGTTAAGGGTCACCAAATCCTTTACAATCCCTTTTTAAGAGGACATGAATGTACCAGTTATCATGGAAATCCATCCAGTCAAGTTGTTGCAGAAACATTTCACAGAAAACAACAAACGGAATTCTGAAGGAAAATTAAGGCATTACCAAAGTCAGTGGCAGTGCTCTTCTGGGCACCATGACTGTGTGCACAACATTTCTTGGAAATCCAATAATTGCTGAGATATTTCAGTCTGAACCAAAATGGTGGACCAACTAACCACCAGACACTGCCATGACTAGAGGCACAGCACTAGCATGGCCATTAGGGAGCTGTAGAAGTCAACTTAATTTTGCTCTGTTAGAAATATGATCCTTCAGCTCCTACAAGAGCTTGTCCTTTGAATTAGCTCTAAGTGTGACTGAGATGAAGGAAGCTGATTAAGCTCCCTGTGTTGGAAATACTATTCTTTATACACTTCAAGAGCTTGTATTTCTAATTAGCTCAGACAATAAGTTGGTCATCTATCATTCTGGCAGGTGCTGCACTTGGGCTAAGTTCAAGGCAGGAAAGTGACCCCTCCTGTAAGAAAGTTACTTTGCTTGAGTGAAGCGTGTGACACATGTCCCACATGATCAAATTACCGTTTTAGGAAATGGCGTTGTTTCTAAATACACTAAAAGTTATGTAGCTTTGTCAGCTTTGTTACAGTGATGAGATGTTCTTCACTTCTAATGCACTTAGTTTAGATGGCATTAAGGCTGTGATAATCAATAATTTTATAATAACAATAGATCAAATGACAATTTGTATGTGAAAAGTGTCGCTCATAGTGATGAACCCTGCCTGCCCGTAACTTTACGGCTTTTGTTCAGTCTCACTGCTCTCATCAGTCCCGTTTTCAACCCCATCATAAACTACCTGCCCAGCGCCAAACAGCAGACAGACAAAGTTAGCGACTACCTGGTGAACACAATGGAGCATTTAGGAGCTAGAGAGCCAGATATTCGCCTCCAGAGTTGGTGGGAACCAAAAACAGAGCAAAAAGGAAAGTGAATTTACATTTACTGGGTGGCCGGAAAAACAACTCCAAATAGTTGTTAATGTTGCTCTGTTTCTGCAGGCTGTATAATTAGCAGCTTTTAAAAGACTAGCAGCTTGTTTCCACTGCCCCTAGGTGGCCACATAATCATTTAATGCAGGTTTAAGTTTTACAGATAAGGAACTACAGGGGAATGTAGACCTTCTAGGTGTGGTTTCCAACATGAAAAGATATAAGAGGCTTTTTGGGGTCTTGGTTTTCCACAACAAGAACTTTAATTTGACATATTGGTCCTGGCTAGAGAAAGCATGTTTGGCAGGTACTATTCCTCAGACATCACTTTGTGTTTCTCTCTTCAACCTCAAAAATGTTGTCTTCTCATTGGACAGCTTCATAGCTATACAGTCAGTATCAGAGGCAATGGGGTGGTGAGTTCTGCTTGGTAATTTCATTGTCACTGATTAAATAAAATGGCCTACATGTTCCTCAATTACAAAAAAACCCCAATACATTCCAGCCTATATATCTAAGACACTAGTAATCCATAGAATAATAGCTATCTCAGATATACACAATAAATTCAGTCTGAAGGGGTCCACAGGAATTGTTCCTCTGCACATTTCTTTGAAGCAACAAAGCTAAACACACATCACCTTGCAGCCACAAAGCAATTCAGCAGGGTTTTCTACCAGAACAGTTCTGATAAATGAAAGTACACTGTAGGAGTGTCCCGGAAGTATTCAGTGACTGCATGTGAATATGTGACTTGAAAGGTTTTAAATATGACATCATCATGATATCATCTTTGCTTTAAAAACGCTTTTGAGATGAAAGAAAAGATCTAAACGTAGGCTTGATACTTTTTGCCAAGATACAGTGCTGGAAATCATTATGTTCACCTTCAAAATTGAGGATAAACATATCAAAATTGAAAACAGAAACAACTGTAATGTATCCCAGGGCCAAAAAAAATTATGTCTTATTTTTTTTTGATAATCATTTTAATTTTGGATTCTCTTTTAGGTTGACTAAGTAGCATCTGTCCAAGGACTACGGATGTTTTTCAGGAATAATTACTCCCTCTCTGCTATGTCCTGTTTAATAAACCAATAATTAAATATTGAAGATACAACATGTAATTATGAAAAGATAAATAAATAATAAGGTGGCCTCTTTGACAGATGTACAGGTAGTTCTGCAAGTAAGATTCTGAGGAGAGGACCACAGAGAAATGAGTCCTCATTAACACAGCTTCATCTACTCTGCCTTAATAACTCACATTATTATCAGTCCTGAGAAGAATAAAACATATTCTGAATGATAACAGTCCAACAGTAGCATGATGTGTTATTGCCATTGACCATATCCCTGTGCTCCTCTCTGATCCCCCTTTCTTTCCTTCTACTCCACCCTATATCGCATTTCTCGTCTCTTCTTCTTTCTGCTGCACAGTTTTCATTACAGTGACGACAGTGTGTGTGTCTGTGTGTGTGTGTGTGTGTGTGTGTGTGTGTGTGTGTCTGTGTTTGTGTGTGTGTGTGTGCGTGCACGTGCGTGTGTGCTCTTGTTGTTGTGTCTCAGCCCATCTCCAGATGTCAGGGGGCAGGAGGGCTGCAGATGGTCATCATTCCCCTCTGACAGCGACAGGAAAAGAGAGATTGAGAGAGAGAGAGCGAGAGAGAAAGAGAAGAGAAATGGAGCGTGTTTGGTACAAAAGGAGATACACAGTGAAGAGGCTTCTCTTGTCCTAGTATGACTCATTGGATATAGACTGTGAATAAAAGGTGGCCACTGTCCACGTATTTCACATTACATTCTCCTCCCCCTTCCGCTATCTGCATGTTATCATTTTCAAAATCCCATTCACTACAGGAAACAACAACTCTGAGCTAGCGACCTAAATGCTGATAGCGGTGAAGTTTTGACAAAGGTTTGGATCGTGCAATATGGCAGGCCCGCTTGGTTCTTTTAGTGAATGGTCGTAAGAAATACAAAGAATATGTTAACGATATTTGCTTTCTAAGAGGAACATTCTAGCGTATTTGCCCACCAGTTATGGAAAAAAATTCACTTTCTAAGAATGGCCTATTATCTGCAGTGAAGTAGAGAGGGTAAAAACAGAGGGATGGCAAGAAAATGCCATGGTTTGTATAGTGTCCCTCTTGGTCGCAATAATGGACCAGGTGAAAACCCTGCAGTCAAGGGGGTAGCTGCAGCGTATGCCGGGCGGGGAATTAGCCATTTTAATGACAGTGCTTGCCTCCCTACGTGAAAATGTACAAAACACAACACAAACTCCACTACACTTAAGGGGAAATTCTGTACAGGGATGCTGATGGAGTAAAATCACATCAGGAATTAGTTTTTACACTTGTCACCCTGCTTTGGACAGTTAACACTGCTTTTCTCACAGGCAGAACTCATATTGCTCTTTATTGTATATTAAAACTCCAACTCCAAAATTTTTAATGTGAAGAAGAAATTAGTCAGTCTGGATGCAAAATTACTTGACAAATGTGTTTTGTTTTTTTCAGATTTTTGGCTGCTCTATCTATCTGTAAATGTGGTCTAACCATATGAGGCATTTTTAATGAGAGAAATGTCCTTGAGCACAGATGAAGGTTATATAATACAAAAAAATCTCTATATAACAAACAGAAAGCTTTAATGAATGAGTAAATTACCATAGAGAATATTCTTTGATGTGAATGTTGCAGTTGGGAGAGGAGGAGGCACTGAGTGGTGCTGGATTGGGTAGAAAGAGAAAAGAGAGGAACGGGAAGATGAAGAGAAGGTTAATGAGGAGTCTGACGCCTCAGGGAAGCTTTCCTTGGCTCCAGACATACATACAAGTGCACACATACATGCTCACACACACCTAAACACCATGGTAAAACACATGGTAAAAGCTGTTAACCTATAGTTTAGCTTATCATCAGGCCAACAACACAGGAAGGCTGCCTCATTAACACACTTAAATATACTCACAACACAGTAACAAGACAACTGGCCCTTTTGTAAAATGAGAACAAGCCAACAAAAACAATTTTATTTTTAAATGAGGCAATGGCACCTCTATGACACGGAAAGCAATCGTGCACATACAAATAACAACTCTCGAAGCCCACTGCATGGATGAAACCTCATAAATAAAGAACAGGCTGCATTTTGAAGTGCTGCTGGTCTGGTTCACAGTACTCATTTAACACACTTGGACCCATTGGGGTATTTTGTAATGAAGAAGGAAAAAATGTTTTTACTGCAAACTACAAAAAAGTCATATTTTTGAAAATACCCTCCAAAGTGGATACATTTGAAAACACTGGTTTCACATGACCAGAGGGAGGTGGCAGATATGAAGTGTTTTTCTACAGTTCTGAGTGGAGGCCAGAAAGAGTTTGTAACATAGGTTGTGTTTCTGTATTTGCAGTGTATTTCTTTATGTTGCATATGAGGTGCCAAATTGTTGAATGTGTTTCTTAATTTCCTTACATGTTTTCAAGGAGGTGTGTATTCTGTAATTTGATTGTGTTTTCAGTCATGCAATTGCATGGCTCTACAGGTGGCAAAGATGGTACAGCAGTCCACTGCTTTGGCCCACACTGAAATATCGCAACAAATATTGGCTAAACATGAAATTCTATAGAGAAATTAATGGTCCCCAGAAGCTGGATCCTACTTACTTTGGTGATCCCCTGGCTTTTCCTCTAGCACCACAATGGTGCTCACAGTTGTGGTTATAAAATGTTTCAATAACTAATAACCAAATACCTGCTAAACTAATGACATTCCCATCAGTCTCCGCTGTACCTTTTGTTAAGTGCTAATTAGCAAATGTTAGCAGTGGAGTATAAATGCTGAAAAAACCGGCATGTTTGCACTGCCGTTGTGAGTGTATTAGCATGCTGATCTTAGCATTTAGCTTAAAGTACCGTTGTTCCTAGGTACAACCTCACAGAACAACTAGCATGGCTGTAGACTCCATAGTCTTGTTTCTGTTTGCTTTTGTTTTTTCACGTAAATTGCGGTGCCTTGAGTTCTCTATAATTCTCGCATTTCGGTTTAGGTGGCAAACCTTTAGAGAAAGATTAAAATATATGATTTGAAATATTTTTAACATGCAAACAGCACTTTTTTAGCATGACATAGTCTTACTCAGAACCCTGCCCCACAGACTTTCCTAAGAGACTTATTCTATACATGACAGTGTTTTTGTCAGACATTTCACAGTAGTAATGTTACAACGTGCATATCTGAGTAAGTCAAGATGGAGAATCATTGCTTTGTAGTTCAACCTTCCAAAATTAATTTTTCATTGACTCTTTTAAAACATTCTGCCTGCTGTCCCAGGACCTTTGATCATCACTGATCGTCTCTACCTTTTGGTCCTCAGGTCTCTCCTGCAAGCTAAATAATAAAGTCTTGACTCTTAAAGATGCATTTAAAGGCAGAATGTGAAGTGAGTGAGTGTCAAAATGTCAGTGGGCATAGTGGGTCTGTGTGTGTGGGTATATGTGTGTGTATGTGTGTGTGTGTGTGTGTGTGTGTGTGTGTGTGTGTGTGTGTGTGTGTTTTGATGGAGGGCATGCTCTGTAATCTTTGACCAGCTGGAGTGAAGAGAGGCCTGCTTCAGCACTGAGGTGTGAAGTGATCGGTGGCACACATGCATACACACAAACACACATACACACACACAAACACACACACACACAGACAGACTTCATTCACGCTGCACTTTCTCTGTATGACCTACCAGCCAAAGCATTAACCAAACAGACAAATATAGAGATTGAAGAGTGGTAGAAATTGTAATACAAGCCAATTCCAAACCAGTGGCTCTCAGTATTTTTGGTGCTGACGCACATTTTGGCAAAACAACAAAAGTTGCTTCAGGGCTGGAGGCACAAACAGGTTTCTTGAATGAGAATGAGCAAATTCATTGTACTTGGCCTGAATCTTCTGAAAATTTGGAGAAAAACACTGAAAATCTTGTGATTATATCCTCTTCAATTGAGTGCAAAATAAATCCCAAGGGACAACTGAGCATGCACAAATGGCAAGCCGACAGATTGCTGATGTAGAGACAACAGTTAAACTGAATTTGAGTTCAGTTAAATATTAATATACTCTTTTTGGGGCGACATTCAGACAACCAACCAGAGAGCATGAGAAGGAGAGGGACAGACAAAAGGAGATAAAACATAGCAAAAGTTAATAATACATAGATGTATCCATAATCTGAGTTCAGATGGAGTGTCTTCGGACCATTTTTGAAGGGCTTCTCTTGCTTTGGGGTATTCTGGATAGGGTAATATGCTGTTTCGAATCATCAAATGTGACAGGGAGATTTTGCAGCCAGAGCCCACAGCGATCCTGAGATCGACTGATGTTGGCAAGCTATTGAGAGAGAAGTACATTTGGGCGACGTGAAAGAGAATGCCCAAGAACTGGAAGCAGGACACGGACAGAGATTTAGTGGAGACAGAGAGCAAGATAGAGAGTTGAAAGAATGAGGATCTTTAAAAGAAGGATGAAAAGTAAGGTCAGCGTAATGCTTTAGAGGGATTAGCGCTATCCTCCACATGGTTTTGGACATTTACACATGGATCAGCACACACACACAAACACACAGACACACACACACACACACACACACACACACACACACACACGCACATACACATGCAGGATTATCCCTATCCAGTAATAATCACATCACATCTGATGCTCTGTTCATGACTTCTGGCAACATGCATACATACATGCGTGTCTGTCTGTGTGTGTGTGTGTGTGTGTGTGTGTGTGTGTGTGTGTGTGTGTGTGTGTGTGTGTGTGTGTGTGTGTGTGTGTGTGTGTGTGTGTGTGTGTGTGTGTGTGTGTGTGTGAGCATATGTGTCTGCTGTGAGATAAAGCAGCCTAATCCTAAAGGAATGGAACATCTTCTCTCTTTCATCCTTCCTCCCCTCCTTCTTTTTCACAAAATTTAAGGACAATGTAATGCTCCCCAAGTCTAGTACGGGGGGAGGGGGGAGGTAATGGGTAGCCTAAAAGAGATGAAGTGATTAAAAATGAAGAGAGAGGAGATTTAGCAGGGAAAGAATGTAACTTCCAGGTTATATTTTGTCTCTTTTTTTTTGCCCTCCTTTTTATTTTCATACGTACACTGGCGAAGACGTGTAATTCCAAGGGAAATAATGTGAAGCCTACCGTAAAAAGTAAAATATTTTCATACCAAGTTGGTTAATATCTCCAATGTTATTTACATTCATTACTATCATGGTGTAGCTCTTTTCCTAATGGGTGAGGACATGGAAGAGGTAGAGTAGCTAGCAGAGGAAGAGGCACAGGTCGCATTACAACTGGTTCCAGTAGCCTGCCCTGTGCACAAGCCTCGAACACCTACTGTTGCTGATTGGCTGGAATAGTGTCTTGTGGCTCCGTCCGAGCCGCTTTGTTTGTTTCCCATTTACAGAGCCAAGGCTGTGTAGGAACACCGAATTAATAGAAAGTAATAGAAAATAGAAAATAACATAACGAAGCATGTTGTTGCTTCTGATTAACATGAGCTGTTTCATTCATGCTTCACTGTCACTGGCTCATTCGCAGCAGCTGTAGTCAGAAACATCAGGTCATATAAAGCGCAGCCATTATAACCTAACCTAAATATTACTCTGCCGATATGCTCATGAACCTTTTCCACTAAAGCTACTGTTACGATCATTTGCTATAAACTGTCAGTTCCTCACTGAAATACACTACATGATAAGAAGAGATATAGTTTAACAGTTTAATGTAATGGTATTGTGTTGTTCCACTGGTTTTCCTTCAGGTTGTGACATGCTCTGACATATTTTGCTGCCTCTGTGAAAAAGTCAGTTTTTCCCAATTAACTGTTGGATTCTGTTTAGAGTGTGTTGAAGGTTTGGTGTTTGGATTTTATTTTGGTAAGCAAGTAGGTTCTTGTGTCTTCATGCAGTTTAGCACATAGCTTTGATTGTTCATTTTTAAATAGCTTTAAAGATTACTTAGATTTTTTTAGTAGATGTCCAGTCCACTTTTCTACTTTGCTTTTTCTTTTTGTGTAAAGAATGATCTAAGGCACTGAGGGTACTCTCTCTCTCTCTCTCTCTCTCACTTTCTAGCTCTCTCTCTCTCTCCAGCTTTCTTTTAGCCTATAGAAAGTTGCGAAAACATGTGTATCCCGTTACTGCATACATTTTACAATGGGAGAGAAACAGTCAAACACTAAATGAGGGGCAGAGTAAACCCAGAAACCTCCATAAAATACACACACACAAGCACTCTTATATCCACCAGCGTACAAACGCACACACAAACATATAGATAATGAGAGTGTGCACATGTGAGACACAGACATACACATACTGTATTGAGCACCCGCTGAACGTACACGAAGGCCTTCGCAAGACAGACGGCCAGGCTGCTGATGTGTTGGTACTGCAAAGGAAACAGCACAAACAGGAAATTCTCCAGGATTTCCCTCAGATCCCCTCTCTCTTTATGTGGTGGATATCTGGTAGCTTAGGCTGAGCCACAAACATGTAAATCAGCAGAGAAGGGTTGTTTTGTTGGTGGAACACAGGATCTGTATCAGACTTGAGCTGATGATTATTTTTTAAACTCGGGAAACAAAATGTAAGAAATCACATGTTCAATCACAACACTGTTCTTAATCTGTGGACTACCCCACGTCAGGGGGTGGTAGTATCGTATCATGAAAAAAATGTACAGGGATATTGAAAATTAGTAAGGCTTCTGAAAGTGACTCATATTTATAGCTACAGTAGTTAAGAAGTATCAAAATGCAACAATAAATTCCCGCGAAGCCAGCACAGTTTTATTGACAAGAACAATGACACAAAGTCTAGTTTGATCCCGCAATATACAAACCAAATCCCTTTATATATATGACAAGACAAAACCTTGCTGCTAGTAACCAGGCTATAGAACAAAAGCAGTGATGAAGATGAGGACACCTATGTGCTACATGAAATCCTTAAGCTGATTCATATTTTACAAAAATCATATGAACAGTATAACTGAGGACGTTGCAATTTAAAAAGTTCTTGAGATGCTTAAAAGAGAAGTGTCTCGCCTCCGGAACAGAGCTCAGGTTTCTGAGCAAAAAATCTCTACTTTTTCAAACCAAATGTTCAAACGAAACAAAAATACCAAAAGAAATTTCTACTGATCTCTGATGGGACATTCTGAGCGCTATAATGTAAAAAATATATTAATGTAGAGAGTGTGCACACTTTCACTTTGGGTGGCCAGTGGGATTTGGACCCAAATCTAAGATGTGACCCAAAGAGATTAATTAAACCAAACACATCTGAGTAATCTTCAGAAGATTTTGCTCTTGGTTTTATGAGATCATCAGAGCTCCGCATCCACTGACTCACAGTCTCCTGTCCCTCTGATAAAGAGCACACTTCCCTCCAATCTGTTCTCAAAGAATGACCTTTGAGAAAGTAGCGGAAAACTCCCCGTGGCAAGAGCATGTTTAGAGCTCACTTATGCAGAGGCATTAGTGAGCTCTAAACATGACCAGGAGAAGAAGAGAACTGGGAAAAGGAAAGAAAAATAGTAGCGATAAATAAACATTAACAGCATTTTGTTGATTGAATAAACATTAAATACACATGAAACATTAATCACTGAGGGAACAGAGAAGATTTCCAGCTGTCGAGGGAGTTTAAGCAGCAACACACCTGTTGTCTGAAAGAAAACCAGAGGATCATCAATCCAGCTGACACACAAATACACAAACGCTCCTAGGATGGTAAAATCATTGAAAATGCGACGGCCTGTCCCTATCTAAATCCATGTTGCTATGACGACCGCCAAGAAGAGGATGTGTAAAAGTCTGGACTTTGGTTGTGGGGATGTAACTAACATCAGCTGCTCAACCTGCTTAAATTCTGACCAGCTTTCAATTGCCACCATGTATGGATATGCTGATAAAATCAGTATTTCTCTTCAGTGTTGATCAACGCAAAGTGACGGTGTGACACAGATGAGATAATCTTCTGGCTTTTTAAACTGGAGGAAACCAGTTTGTGTCTGTTTAGACAACCGAGGAAAGATCAGATCACTGCTGCTACAGTCCTGAAATCAGACATGAGGTTTTGTTGCAGTGGCTGTCAGAAGAAGAGAGAGTGAAATGACGAAAAAAAAAATAAAAGAGAGCAGAAAATGAACAAATGTACATTGAGGATGAAAATTGAGTAATATTGATATAACACCACATGCCATTTCCCAAAGGCACCCAAATCCAAAGCTTTGAAATAAAGTCTGGTCTTTATAGAAATGTAATCTATGACACCTGATCAGTTGTAATGAGACTTTATTTTACTTCTGGCCTGAAAAGTGTGAGAAAAGGTGTTAGTATGTGAAATCGCACCTCTCTTACGTATAGACCTCTTGTTCAGTATGAATGAGTCTAGTGTTCGGCTGTTTGTCTGTGGCTGCTGGTAGCAATAACACTGACCACTGATCCCCAGGTACCAATAGACCATTCACTGGCCTGGAAACACACACACACACACACACACACACACACACACACACACACACACACACACACACACACACACACAAACACCCGTTGTGTTAGGTCACACACAAATACACTAGGTTCTAATACTGAAGCAAACACCCAGAAAAAAAACAAGAAAAACACAAAATTATAATTAAGAAATGCATGAAAAATAAAAAGTTACAGCATGATAAATGATACAAACTCATTCACATAAAACCTTGACCAACTGACCCCCCCCCCCAAGGCAATACACACACACACACACACACACACACACACACAGACACACTCACATACACTGCCATACAGGTATTAAACATCCTCTTTGTCAATAATTACTGACACACGGAAACACTTTCAGACTAAAAGAGTCAGGCCCTACAGTATATGCACGCACACAAACACAAACACACATGCATCTGTACAGACATGGCAAACACATACAAATGTACATATGCAAACACTTTTGCGTATATTTGGGTCACACATACTAATCTTTCTGCATTTCCTGCACACAAAATATCCACATACCAACACACACAAACACAACCCTCCTGCTTAATCCAGTCTGTTTTCTTTCTCCTGGTGTGGCCTGACTTGATTGACCTGTTGGGTTTGGTTGTATCCTTTGTCTCCAAACAACAAGCACATTCCGTCCAGAGGGGAAAAAGAAATGTTGTTTTTCTCTTCAATCTCATCTCTTGAATAAAGTACCATATAAAATGGTTTAATCACACTGATGCCCACCACCTACAGTTGTGTAATTTGCTGCCAATTTTGAGAGCCATTTGTGTTAGTTATGATTAAATGTTATGAGCTGATTGGGCACATATTCTAAATTATAGTTTCCTTTTGGATATTTATTTTACAGAAAAAACTGAATAAAGAAAATTTAGACAAAGTTTCATCTTTTGCCTCTCACACTGGAGAACAGGGGACACACCCTGTGCCATGTGAATGAATGTGAATAAAATCACAGCATATATTTGTTAGACCCCGAGTTATTCTGGAGTGACGCCTGAGCTCCAGGGAGAGAGAAAGCCGAGTATCCAGTATCCATCTCGCTCCAACACACATAAATGCACGGGTGCGTCCACCAACTGACACCAAATCCAAATTTAATGAATATTTCTAGTCTTGCTATCCCCGTCTGTTGCTTTTTTATAATTTGTGAAAAAGGTTAAAGGTTTCCTGCTGTTTATGTTCAGTGTAACAGTTGTGTGGAAATACAGTCATTAAAGATATTACATCTCATGATGGAATACTGTTGAAAGCCAACTTCTGATCCAATACCCACTTGCTTGTCACATTAAATTCAGGGCCAGAGCACACTGGCCAATTTATTTTTAATTATCAGTAATGCTCTCAACAAAGTACGGGTGAAGTATGATACCACTCTGCTGATGGAAAATTGAATCAGTGGTTCCTTCAGTTTCTCTGGAGACCCACGAGAACAGACATGAGCTGTGGGGCATGTCAACATATACTGTCACAGAGACAGACAGAGACTCAGTCAGGTGGAAAGCATTCAGATTGATTGACAGACGGTCAGAGAGTCAGGCAAGATGGAGAGTCAGACAGACAGACGGGAAGAGTTAACTTCCACAGTCTGCCTTTCTTTAGGCATCATCTTTCACTGTGAAAATCTAATCTTTGACCTGAAGCCGCCGATCTGAAGTCCATCACACCTTCCGAAGTGTCTAGGCCAAAGGTAGTTCATATTTCATGAGTAGATAGGACAGCAGATATAAGCTGTGTGAGCCACTTTTAAATATCTAAAAACTTTCTTTTTTCTTTTTATTATTATTGCAAAGACATAATATTCTGCACATTTTTTATATTTATAATGTCTGAATCTGAACCATTTCTTTTTTATTTGGTGCACATCCAAAAAATTTACTAGTAGTAGTAAACTTTGTTTGTTTGGTGTTTTAAAAAAGCCAATAGAAAAACTAGAAAATATCTAATCAGTAAAATATTATAAAACCAGTCAAATAGATGGCACCACAACATTAAACAAAAAGGAAGAAGGGCAAACTAATGTTACAATAATGATTAAAAGAATCATGTAAAAATATGTTTGAAGTATTTGACGTATTTTAAAGTTTATTCTACTACCTTGCATGTGCACACAGTCTTTTCTAAAACAAAATATCCATTATGGCAAAGGCTAGCAGTAACAAACGCACCCAGCCAAACTACCTGCATACCTCCAAAGTGCATCTAATGGCTTGCCTACACAGAAACTAGCTCATTCAAACATGTCTGAACAGTCTGTCTGTGTAAAGAAGTGCTCACATTACAGCGGAAAAACTAGGAGAAACTAGCTTTGGTCAGCGCAATATGTTCGATGCAAGAGATCCCAGTGGTTCTGGACTAAACACCGCCGCCTAAGCTTTGAGGCTAATAAGGCCAGCAGGAGATCACTAAGTGTCAGGTACTCTTATTTGTAAGAAACTGGTAGATACATTTGCATGGTGACATTTCTCTGGTCTCAATAAGAGCCCAGTGCGTCATTGTACAGTTCTAGAAATTCAGAAAAAAAATTAATTGGTTTTCAACAGTGACTGGTTATGTCCACAAAGCTTGGGTCAAATCAACACTCTACATCGCAATGCACCACATAAACAATAATGAGGAGATGCATACAAAAGCTGTTTTTAAATAATAAGATGAATATGTTATTATTAGATTATGATATTTTATTGAATCAGTGTAAACACAACTTGAGGCCTATTTTCTTCTGTTTCCTCTGTCTTTCTTCTACACACACACTACAGTGTCGTGTGTGTTGAATTCTTAGCACTGCCAAAATGCAAGGGGCCCTATGCTCAGTACTGTGTGTGAACACGTTCTGTGTAGACACAGATGGAGCACTGAAGATGCTGCTGCTGCTCCGCTAACATCCTGCGTGGACACGGGTTAACCACCTGGCTACAGTTCCGCTGGGCCATTGTGAACCAGGCGTGGTGTTTGGCTGAAGGGAACAGGGAGGGCGGGGTAGTAGCTGTTGGACACAATATGTAAATGCAGGAGAGTCTTGAAAGACAACTATGACCTGCAAGCAAGGATCACATGACAGTGACAGTCGAAGGTGTCAGTAGGTTAGTTTTTGGTAGTCTTGATAGCATGGTAAACAGGAGAGAAGAAAATTCAGGAAAAATGCAGTAAAATTTGTTTCTGTAATCTACCTGCCATGGTTCTTTTTTCTTTCATATCAGTTTAGATGAAGATCTGATGTCATATGATGGTCATGACAGAGACAAACTAAAAAGTGGTAGCAAGCTCAGCTCCCTCTAAAATATTACATTATATCCATTATGAATATTCATGCAAATATAACTTGTAATTAATTAGATTTTGAAAAGCCACATTCAAGGATTCCTTCAAAGTTATTTTTCAATTTCTGTATTATAAAATTTTGTCTTAAATTATTTAATGAAATATCAGATAATGAAGAAGGCACAGCTCAATGCCATTGTAATTATTAGACAACAAACGTCATTTTCAATAATCAGTTCCTACTGAAATATCAATTATACCATTCTTTCAAATAAAAACACGTAAAACAACATAATCAAACCCACAGTCTGGGTAGTCTATTAGATAACTTTGTGATCATTAGCAATAGTGCTACGTCAGCTACCCTTTATTAGATGTATGCCTGTATGGTAGACTACATCTTAGCTATCGTTCAAATTTGAATCGTTAAATTGCACTTTCAAGAATCATTCTCAGTTACAGATTCTCTCTGCTCCTGGAAGGTCGTATGGTGGGGGAAGACATCTGGAGAAAAGGTGATATACAGTGCAATGAAACAGGCCAAGGTTACAGTCCCAGTGATTCCATTAATCACAAGTCAGAAAGATGTGATAAAAATAAAAATGAAAACTGCTTTCTGAAGTGTGACAGAAGCAGTGAAACAAAGTGGTGAGGTTTTTTTTTTTAATTGTTACAAGAGATGCTGGGGTATGATTTCAATAGAGGCATTTTATCTACTTGTAATTACTTTCAACTGATGTCTATTATGATTTTCACTCATAACTCAACAGCACATGATCCTTAATATTACCCTAAGTTACTGATCCTATTTATAATTCATGCCTGTGTCGCTAAGAGGAGGAGGAGGAGACGTTCGTCTGCAGTAATGTTTACTATGGTACACACTGTGATAATTTTGATCTATTTCAGTGAGTGTGTGTGGGTGTATGTGTGTCTGTTTCCAAAAGTAATTTTTGTCTCTTCAAGCAAAAATATTGCAGTTATATTTTTTCTTGACAGAGGAGATTGCAAGTTGGGTTTAAATTTTGCAATGCTGAAGATGAAACCCAGATGAAAGATGGTTATTCTAAGCAGGCCATTGACTCCTGTAAGAGACAAACCTTCCCTGCAGAGAGTGTTGTTTGTCTAAGTGTTTCTCCAGCCAGCGGATACCATACCGCCCATGAGTCTGAATGTAGACCTACATGCAAAACGAGACAACTGTTTCAGTCTGAGGAGTAAAATACTGGAGTTGCAGGATGCTCTTTTGCTGAAGGAAGAACTATATTCCCAGACTCATGGCTATTCCATTGCACACTCACAAATACACAAACACACACACACACACACACACACCGAAAAACGGATTATTTAAAGTCTCTTTTTTATTAGTTTGACTGAAATATGCTGAAAGACAAACTTTCATGCAAACACACATACAGACTGGTTGCAGAAAGCCAGATGCATGCAGGGACACACAGGCTGTGCACAGAGAAGCATAGGTAGGGATTTACTGGGAACAGAGGTAGTAGTTTGTACTTTGAGGTGCACTCTGAGAGTCAGTAATGTCAGAGCTAAAACTAAAACACAGCCTCCGGTCAAAGACGCCCCCAGACTGACTGTGACACATACTCACGCACACACACGCGCACACACGCACACACAAATACACACACGCACACACACACACACACACACACACACACACACACACACACACACACACACACACACACACACACACACACACACACACACAAACACACAGTTACACACTTACAAATAAACTTTCTTGCTTACACACACACACCTGTTTCAACACCCATGGCTTTGTCTCTGGCTTGCCTTGACACACATGTATTGTATTTGTCTGCTCAGATGGAGTTTTAAGTGGGAATCCATCAGGTTTCGCAGCATGGGTCTATATGTGTTTGTGTGTGTGTCTGAGAGGGGGAGAGAGAGAAAGCGAAAGAGAGAGAAAGTGATAAAACAAGATAACAGAGCGGGGAAGTTGTTTGAAGTGAATTTGACTTTGGGAATTTGTAAAACAATTGGCCATGGGGAGATGACCTCTGCTGTGCAACGTCAAAACAGTCTGTTTCTCCTGAGAGAAACAAAGAAGTGGATTTGTTGTTGGGCAGAAAGCAGATATTGAACTCCTGCAGACTGTTTGTACAACAGAGATCTGAGTTTTCTACAAGTTCTACAAAAGTAGCTATTCTGCCTATTCAATACTCACAGACAGACAGAACGTCACGAAGGAACAGAGGAACAGACCGACATTCCTTCTGAGCAAACCTGGACAATGACTGATGCACATTCAAAGCTGAAACTATTGGTCTAGTGAAACCGTCTGGTTAAAGGGAGAGGAGGGGAAAGTTAAGGGGAGAGGGAGAAAGCAGACAATAAAGCGGGCAAGCCAGATAGAAAGAAATTAGAAGAAAGAAGAGAGCAGTCACGGGGAGCAAGGAAGACAGTAGGATGGGAGATGAAAAATTGCCATTCTCCTCGTGTGCTGTGGTAGAGGAAACAGGAGGACGTGAAGCAGGGGGAGGAGGGGGAGGAGAGAAGGAGACTGAGGGCACCTTAACATCAAAGAAGAAGAAGGGGAATATGAGTTTGACCTCTGCAGAAGAGGCCAACAGGGTTTAACCCCTGACATCTATAAAGATACAGTTACTCCAAAACATCTTTAATAAACACACACACACACACACACACACACACACACACACACACACACACACACACACACACACACACACACACACACACACACACACACACACACACACACACTTGCACACAAAGTGGAACAAACACTGAGAAAGTCCTTTTCTTTCTGTTCTGCATGGCTTGCTCTATATCTTTATCTCTCCTCTGTCTTACCCAAACACATATATCCACCAGCCTACACAGTAAATATTATAAAAACTGTTTGACTGTGTCCTTTTTTACCCTGAAGAGCACATAAGCATGCACTGGTATGTTCTGAAAGAGATTTAAATATTGCAGAGGTTTAGGATGACACAAGTACACAATAATACACTACCGAAAATCCCAAAGTGGAGCTAAACCTGAGACAAGTGCAGCTCCACTCTCTAATAGAGAAATTGCAGCTCCACCCTATTTGTTCAGATTATTAGTATTCTGGTGCCGAGTATGTTCACTGGTAGGAAGTCATATCGGCATAACCATCAAAACTGAAGAGCAGAATACAAAATTGCTCCTAACAGCATCAACAAAGCTGCAGGCAGCACCGGTGGCTGGCGCTGCCGGAAAAAAAATAAAACATTTTTCTCATTTCCTCCTGACACCAAGCAGAAGATATTAAAGTCTGAGGAGTACACTCACTAATGTGGTCATTTATTATATCTGAATAATTAAGTCCACTAAATTCTAAACATTTTCTGCCTTCTGAAGTTGCCAAAAATACAAAATTTAATCAAGAAACACTCACTGTATCTTATTAGTCTAAACAAATTATCTCCTATTTGGTTTTTTTTTTTTTTAAACCAGCTTGACCTTAATTGAAAACATCATGAGGTCAAGGAAACTGGCAGGAGCATTTGTTAGGAATGAAGAAAAGATAACTCAGTCAGAGAATACTTTCTAATTTCCCTTGGCTTTAAGGTTAAAAAAAATCATTTTATCCAGCATAGTATATACAATTATTATAACAGTTGTACAAGTGAAATATTCAAGCCCATTACCACGTGTTTTTATAGCTGCATCATTACATCAAATGTAGTGATGCATTTGTATTGTGCACTATTATATACACATTTGGGTTTGAAAGTTCTGTGGGTCTGCACAGCATAACTTTGTACTGACTGTCATACCAGTGGGAGTGGGATTAAATAAATTATTAAGCAGTAAGTGAA
This sequence comes from Xiphias gladius, assembly GCF_016859285.1. Taxonomy (NCBI): domain Eukaryota; kingdom Metazoa; phylum Chordata; class Actinopteri; order Istiophoriformes; family Xiphiidae; genus Xiphias; species Xiphias gladius. Next base: position 12,316,258 of record NC_053415.1, read on the forward strand.
TTTTATCAGTTTATTATCATGAGTGCACCATAGATACTTCCAGGCTAATTAACTCAGCTAGGAACCTTCCTAAACAAAACCAAAAAATATTTGGCCATCAGCCCACACACATCTGCAACACCGCTAAGTAATAGTTTTAATTATGCACTTTATGTCTGTTGCTTTATTTTTTATCATGAGGCACGTAACATTCTGTTCTTGAAAGGTGCTACATGAATAAATGTTAACTGACTTTTGCTTTGGTTTTGGGGCATTTTGTGGATTGGCCTGTGACCAGACAGCTAATGGTGTGGAAACGTGTCGTGCTTCTAGTACCAGCAGCTTTTTGGTCAGTTTTCTTGAGAAAACTTTGCACCATCACAAGGTCAAATGGGAATTCTGTTCATTTATAATCAGCTTATCTATGAGCACATCCAGACTGCAGAGAATATTGAGACACATACACAGACAGACACACACACAAACACACACACAAACACACACACACACACACACACACACACACACACACACACACACACATTTCTGGGTAGTAATATAGCCCTCCCAGCTGTGAGCCTACTAACCTGAGTTACATCACAGCTCAGAGAGACACCTGGGCATACTTTACATAACACACACACACACACACACACACACACACACACACACACACACACACACACACACAAACAGAGAAACACACAAAAACATACGCAGGCACATATGTACAAAAACTGAATAATCTCATGCACACAGCTACACACACATGCCATACACAACAATGTAGATGCTTGTGTGCAGGCCTGGAGCGGGCTAGGCAGAATTAGGGATACGTGAGTCTCAGGGGACTGTGGTTGTGCATCTGTCGAGTGAATCAGCACACAGACAGTACAATACCTGGCTAGCTGGCTAAGTAATTCTGTTTGTCTCATCTGTCTCTACATGACCAGACTGGATAAGCAGAGCCAGTTGTCTAAAAGAGTCATGTCATCGAAACAACTGAGGCCAGAGCAGTTCTTCATCCTGGATGGATAATGAGCAAATGCTGTTAGGTGACAAACACAGCTCCAGTGAGTGAGAGCTGATTAATAGTTCTGTGAGAATGAGAAAGAAGTTAGCATTGTTCATTGTTAATGAACAATGCTAACTCCCTGTGTTAAGGGCATAAAAAGCCTAATTTGCGGGAGATGTTTGAAGGCAGAAGTAGAACATTTTTTTTAATGCAAAGCTTGTGATAACAAATATAAATCTGATGTAATACTACGTCTGACATTCACAGAATGAGAATATATACTTCATTCATCTGAAGGCAGATTAGATTATGATGAGCAGCACATCTTCAATTAAGAACACGGAATTTGAACAAACTAACACAATAATCCAAAACAATTCATCGAGTCAGTTTAGGCTATAATGCTTTTGAAAAAGCTTATTTGTGTGTGGCAGAGACTGATGTGGCACTGTACATTCAGAAAGGAACTGGCAAAGGTTGACAAGCATTCCTTTGTACAGTCTGCAGAGTGTCCAGTAAATTCATCCATTCATTTACCATCCATCCTTTAGCTACACCACTTAACCATTGAGGGTCGTGGGGGGGCTGGACCCAATCCCAGCTGACTTTTGGCAAGGGAGTACACCCTGCACTGGGTGCCAGTCTATCATAGGGCTGACATATATAGGCAAACAACCAGTCACATTCCCATTCACACCTATGGGCTATTTAAAGTCACCAGTTAACCTAACCTGCACTTCTCTGGACTGTGGGAGGAAGCCAAAGTACCCAGAGGAAACCAGGTACTCTGGCATGCAAACTCCATACAGTAAGGCCTTGGTCGAACCTTCTTGCTGTGAAGCGACAGTGCTAAGTACTCCACCACCGCGCATTTATCCCTTTAGCACAAGGTTTTGATGGAGCTAGCCACATATCCCATGGCTGTGGCAGAGGTATATGGCAGGATTAAAAAATAAAAATAATTGCAATAACTTGGACCGTAACAATGAGAGGTTTCCTGCAAAGTAAAAATATTGAAAAATTAATAAATGAGGACCAGTGGGAATACAGAGATCCCCTGCATTCTTAAAGAAACCCAAGCAGCCAGACAAATTTACAGCACAGTGTGACACAGGAGTTCGCTTTGCAGTACCAATTAGATGGGTTTCTAGCCTGTTTTGGGGTGACACTGTGGCATAAAGCACCAGCAGGAGAACTTGTAAGGAATTTGGAAGTGAATAGAAATTACTTTAGTTTTCTGCCTGCAAAGGACCAACCAGAGGGGCTGCAGGGTGTGAGATGATCACATTTTATTCTCACAGAGTCACAGACAGTTCACACGCTGGTAATGGGCCTACTACATGTGTGAGTGTCTATGTGTGAATGTGTGTGTGTACTGTATGTGTGTGTTTGGAAAAAGAGAGTTTTTGCAGTGAGGAAAGTCAATGCTGCAAAGCCAAACTTCCTTCCTGTCTGAGGGATATCATTGGCCAACAATAACACACACACACATTCTCTCTATTTTCATCTATCTCTCTCTCTCACTACTTGAGGGCAGTGCACGCAGATCAGACAGGCATGGTTTGAGTGAATGGTGCACACCCACGCAAACAATCGCACACAATCTTCTAGCCGCAGGACAGCCTGGGAATGGTACACATGCTCTCCGTCCTTCGGACAAGAAAGAATATTGATAGGAAATAGGAAAGTACAATTTTTCTTTCTTTGTTAAGTGTATATCACTATATACCCCGATGTTATGTGTAAATGTGTCTACATATGTTCCTTTCCCCTGCTTTATTAATTGTTGATGTTGTAGAAATCTATGATTGTTATTAGTGGTACTATTCATTCCTGTAATCCTGTAATATTTTTACCAGCATTTGTGATAGCTTCACAAAAAATCTTTTGCTACTCTGCTAAAATTGTTCCTTTATGTACCACTGGAGGCAGGTGACACACAAAGCAAGGGCGGTCATGTCTCACTAAAATGCCCAAAATGCTTGGTATAGAACTATTATTTTCCCTGTCTTCTTAGGATCAGCACCCTTATGGTCCAAAATAATTATTATTACAGCACATTAAGGGTTTTAAAAAGTGGAACTTTGCCCTGAACTCTCTCCTCCAGGCATTCTGTCTTGCTTTTAATTTATCAGGAACAATGCTGACCTCAGCTGGACCAAGTGAGTTACTGCTGTTGTTTACACTCCTTTATGAAAACCAGAGGGCATCAGAGAAGACTGAATTATGTAGCAGTTCTCCCTGAGAGAAGTCTGACGGAGTGTACAATCAGATGGATCCAGATGTACAGAAATAAAAAGGAAGCATAAGACAGGCGAGACAACAGACAGCGAGACAGACAGTTGGAGAAGATGTATAAACAAGTAGGTAGAGTGATCCATAATGGCGATAGAGAGGTGAGAGATAGAGAGATTGTCAACAGAGAAAAAGCAAGGAAGAGCGACAAGCAAAAGACAGACTAAAGCATCCCACGCTTGATTAATTAGGGAGCGAAAACACTGCAGGGCTCTTGGCTGCTTGAAAAACAGTTAGGCATGGAACATCCCCGCAACAACACACCCACACTCAAAGACCCAGACACGTGCAAAAACAAGCATGTAACCACATACACGACGAAAGAACCTCATAATACCTCTTTTCACAGCTTTCTAAATGAAGAGAGAATGGAGAAAACAGTGAGCTAGGAGGGAAGTAAATGAGTTGGGCTAGAGGAGGAGAGACAATGGGGGAATGAGGAAGGGGGGTGGGGAAGAGAGAAATAGAGAGGAAAATTGGGAAGAAGAGAGGAGAAATGTGAGGGGGAAGGGGGAAGAGAGGGAGGCATGAAGCAGAGATGGAGCAAAAATTAGATGAGAGGAGATGAGGCCAGATGAGGTAGAGATAGATAGCAGCAGAAAAAGGTGAGACAAAAAAAGAGAAGGATGCAGAGGGAGAAAGAGTGGAGGAGGAGGAGAAATAATAAGAGTAGTGAAGTGCAGTGGGGAGGAGTGGAAAGGAGAGAGATGCTGGCAGACGAGAAGTGAGACTGAAGACACTGTGACCTCACATGCTATGCTGCAATTTGAAGATCACCTCAAGGTTGTTAGATAAGAGGGAACTCGTCCACACAGAGGAGCGGAGGGGGGTGGGGGAAGCTCAAATAATGGTAAAATTGTGATGGGGAGAGGACCAACAGGAATTGTCAGGGAAAGAAGGACAACATATATAAATCCAAAAAAAAAACTCAGGAGAGGAGGATGAGAGTGAGGCAAAAGGAACTGTGAGGATATAAGAAGAGGATAGTGTAATAGTGAGAGAGAAAGCGAGTGATGAAGGCTGCAGAGAAAATGATTCAGTGACTCAAGTTGCTATGAGGAATGCAGTAGTGTGCGTGCCTGTTTGTGTGTGCGTGTGTGTAGTAGGCTAGTGTGATGGGTACTAGGCAGGCATGCATGAGCATGTGAACAGTGTTTATGTATCAGTATTGGCAGACATGTAAAAATGCGTGAGTGTGCATGCAGGCAGGCACGTCCGAATGTGCGTGCATGTGTGTGTGTGTGTGTGTGTGTGTGTACATCTTGGCAGGAGTGATTAAGTACAATGAGCCTGCCAGCCAATAAACAACCAGGCAGGCTGTATTCCATTCCTTAATGAGTTCCCCTTATCTGTCACCCTTCTCTCCTCTCCTCCTTCCATGCATCCTTTATTTACTCTCCTACATTATCTCATCCACTCTCCCTCCCCATGTCCCATTATCATTCATCTTGCATCCTCCACTTCTACTCCTCTTTTAATATTTCCTTGCTCAACTAATTTTCTAGCTTAATCCCCCTCCCGCCCCCCCTTTCCTCCATACTCCCTTGATTCCTGCAAAAGGAAAGAAAAAGCAGGAGGAGGTGACTTTGTCACAATCTTTCAGACTGTGGGGATGTAACACAAGCAGGGATAATTTGCTCAAATCAGAAGTCTGATTTGCAAAAATATCTTAGTGCCATTTGATTATATTCTGTAATGCAACACATTACCGTATGTTTGATAATTGTGAGCAGCGTGGCTCTGCGGGGATGGCAGTGTCGGTCGTTCAGTCCACCGCCTTGCTCCAGACTGAAATTACTGTTCGATGGATTGTCGTGGAAATGTTGTACAGACATTCATGGTCTCCAGAGGAAGACTTTTCTAGGGCTGCAACTAACAATTATTTTCATTATCGATTAATCTGCTTTTTATTTTTTCAGCTAATCAATTAATCAGTTTATCTATAAAAAGACGAAGTAATAATTTCAGACCAAGCTGACATCTTCAAATGTCATTTTGCTTGACCAACAGTCCAAAACCTAAACATATTTAGGTCACCATCATGTGTGACAAAGAAAATAATTAAATCCTCACATGGGAGAAGTTAGAATAATGAAATACATATGCGACATTTTGCTTTAAAAATGACTAAAACGATTATTCAATTATCAAAATAGAGTCTGGTTAATTTTCTGTTGATCAACTAATCAATTAAACCACTAATTGTTGCAGCTCTAGCCTTTTCCTCTACATTTTTTATTTTTAGTGAAACTACGGGATGGATTGCCATGAAATTTGCAGCATCTATGACTTATTTAAACAATGCCTGTGTTCGTACTGGTTAAATCAAGTGGGTAAAATATAGTATTCAGAATGTGCCGTGACTCTTATCTCTCCCTCAAGCTAATTTCAACTCCACTAAGTGACATATACACTACAGCACAACACAGGCAAATAATCACAATGGTCATGGAGCATGGATTCACTGACCATGTTTACAGCATATCACACGTAAGACAGTGAACTTTCCACTGAAGATAAGTATTTAGATTAAACAGCATGAAAACATTTTGGAAAAAACACTTCAGTGAGTAATTTATATCCCTTACAGGTAGGTTATCAACCCTTATAGGTTATCAAATGCAGAAGCTACCTCTTGTCAACTACAATCAGCCAAATATTACCTTGAAACAGTCTCCAGATGCTTCAGATTGAGTTTCTACATAGCAGTCAGGTATCTGTGAGAGTGTTCCAATCCTGCCCACCATCTGTACAGATTAAACACATCATTTCTGGGCTGCATGTGTTTAAAATATCCTGATGTAATAACCTGTAATCAAGTTCCTCTCATTCAAGAAAAAGCCAAGATACAAAATACGAGAAGTTCATTTAAAAAAGAAAAAGGAAAAGTGTTTCTGTGTCCAAGTGACTTCTGATTCAGTAAGAAGTAGCCCATCATGCAGTGGTTCTCAACTGTCAAATTGCAAAGGCATTGCTAGAGTGATTTTTCAGTTCGGAGCAATTTTTCCTGGTTTCTCAGGGCCCTCTGAGCGCACGTTGATGTCAAACAAAAAAACACCTGGTCATGACTTGAACTCATGCTTTCTAATGTGTTGCTTTCCATAAATCAAATTAACTGCAGTTATATCTAGTTAATGGGATTAGAGCAGGGACACAATGTAGGAGACATCAATCTGGTCTGGAAGTCGGCCATGGATTTAGTTCTTTCACATCTCACAGGGTCTCCTTGGCCAGTTGGCAGGGGCTGCCGGTCCATGATGATTTACAGTAATGTCTCCCTATTTTGCTGCAGCAGCGACTTCAGTAATTGTACAACATATGCAGTAAAGAGCAAAGCTAAAAGATAATCTGTATAAAATTCTTTTTACATGGGTTTTGCGAAACTTAAAATGATTAGTTTGACATTTTAGTTTATTTGCCTTCTTGCAGAGAGTTGGATGAGAAGATTAATGTCACTCTATATCTTATATAAGGCTACAGACATCAGCCAGTTAGCTTAGCTTAGCACAAAGACTGGAAGTAGGGGTAAACCTATGGGGTAAACAGGGGTAAAAAAAAAAAAAAAGTCAACCTACCAGCACCTCTAAAGTTCAGTATGACTATTAAGTTTATTTGTTTATTTTGTTTAAACAAAATCCAAAGTGTATAATACACAAGTTGTGGTTTTATGGGGGATTTTGGGCTGAAACAATTTCTTGGTTGGGCGCAATGATTTCCACGAGTCTTGTGGTTCTGGCCAAGAAATAGTCCAGCAGAAACCACTGTAAAGTCACAAATGTTTGTTTTTACACAAACAAACTTTAACACGGCCTATACCAGCACGTCTAAAGTGACTGGTATAAATCTGGTGGTATAGGCAGATTTTTAAAACCGTTGGACAGACCCAGGTCAGCTGTTTCTTCCTGTATCCAGTCTTTGTGCTAAGATTAGACACACACAATACAAATCTCATCTATATCCCTGCAGGAAAGCAAATATGTGTATTTTTCAAAAATGTCAAACTATTCCTTTATGTGTCAATGTAAATTCTACCACTGTTGAAAATGATTGTGATTTTTCAGTAACCAAACCCAATTACCAAGCAGTTGAAACGATGAAAGAACACAAGACATTGGATGTACTGTTGTCAGTGACATTGTCATTGCTAATTCCACGTGTACTGTGCATTACTTGCAAATTCTAGTGTAAAGAACTTTATACACTAAAAACTGAGGGTCATTGGAAAGGCCCCCTAAATTCCCTCAAAAATTCTAACATAAATTCTCAGAATTAAGACATACAAGATATTTAAAATGCTGATAAATTGTAAAATACTGATATTTTTATTTTTCAAAAATGCAGCAGAAATGTTTTATGCTTGACACAATCCAGCCATCCACTGAGTCAATAAACCCATTTGAAAAAAATATTCAAACATCCATTAAATGTTACTTTTATATCATTTTGTAAAATTTCTTTGCTTGCCATCCACAAATTTTTCATCTTTCATTTTTCATGTATTCTGTTGACAATTAAAACTAAAATCTCTCATGAAGAAGTTACTTAGGATGAAAGGAGGTTAAATAGGCCTCACTGTTACAAAGCTGCATGTAGTTGCACAGATGAGGCTGGGAGAGGGGAAGGACAGGTTTGGAAGGGACACAGGTTAGGGTAAGGAAAGTAACAAGAAAAAGAGGATAAAACAGGAAAGTCACAGCGTCAGAGTTAGGGCCTTTGGTTAGGTTACTGGCTGGGATCAAGGTTTGGGAGTTTGGGGTCGGTTGGTTGGTTGGCAAACGTTTTAAGCTTCTCAGTAGCAACCAGATAGACACAGTTTGTCCATTTGTCGTTTTTAGTGGCTGCCATGACAGCACCATATCTCTCCTACAATACTTATCAATATGATGGAACTGTTTGGAACTGATTTTATGATTTTAGTCACACAAAGGAGAAACCACCACAGTTCTTGAGCATTCACTGTCGCGAAGTCAGCAGGAAAACCTTCAAGTTCTTTCTGAAATAAAGTCAATCATTATTTCCACAAAATATTGGTTTGGTGTTTTAATAATTCATTTCACATCTTTTGAAGTGTGTCTTGTTGGAAATTTGAAAAAAGTCATGCTCCATTAAAAGGATATTAAGGCTTAAAAAGCGGTTTGTTTAGAGGTGTGTTTGCCTTCAACATCAAGTTATTCACATTATTACCTCAGTCATCAAATTTAGCTCCAAATAATTAACAACATGGTGGCACGTAGTAAACCAAACTCCAGAGTTTAAAATGTGGGAGAGTATGGGACAGGAGAGATGTTAAGCTACAACTATTGTTAGTTTTAAAGAAAGGGAAGTGTCATTATAGATGAAATACAACTTTGCCAATTCTTCTTTCAGTCCGAGGCTTTGAGAGGGACAATGTTTCAGTCAGCATTAGGTAGTTCAAGCAGGGGTTCCTCAAGAAATACTGGGGCCCCGGTAAGGTGTAAAGGTCAAGTACAAGAAAGCATTCTTGACTTTTTGGGACACACTGTGACCTGGGACCCCCTGAATCATCACCACCTGTCTGTCTGTCTAGGTAGAAATGACTTAAGGTTGGCTTTATTAGGTAGTGAGGGTAAGGCCTTTAAGAAGAATTTTAGGAATAAGGGGTGGTGGGGGGGGGTTAGGTACAAAGGGTTAAAGGTCATGGTTTTTGGCTGGTGCTCAATCATCAAACCAATATTGCATTATCTACACAGTACTAGTTCCTCATCCGATGGTCAAACAAATAGACAGGATGGTGTGAAAAATGTCCTATGCTTCAACTACTGAACTAGTATCTAGATGCTTACATAGTTAAGAATTATTGAAATGACTGTGCATAGCAAATATAGCCTTTAAATAAAGGTACTGTGTACATACTACAGTGGGTGAGATAGAAAGACAACCAGCCTTGCTTCAGAACATCTATACAATAATATATTAATATCTGAAATGAAAGCAATAATGTGGTTAAATAAGTCATGTTTTAATGCAAGAGCAGGTAAATGCTATAAATCATAATATATCATCTGTATCTTTCCATTCTATTTACAAGAGTTTAACACATAGCTGGTTAGAGTGATTCTTCAGTAAGTCTGGCAACTCCTCAGAGGCCCTTTCTTCTTCTGAAGCTAATTTCTGTCTCCTGGCACAGTTTCCATTCCCGTATTTTCCATATCACTCTATCTCACTTCGTTTTTCTCACTCTCACAGCTGTTAAATCCCTCTCAATGAAATCTTAATCTCTTTCCCACCATCTGACTAACTTTTCCTTCAGCTAATGTTGTTTTTTTAATCCCCCTCTTCCTCCCTGTCGGTTTTTACATCCATCTCTCGCTGAGATTCGTTATTTTCTCCTCAGCTTAGTTTGATCCTTGGCAGATAGGGCCTTTGATCTTTTAATGGAAAAAAAAAATGCTACATTCACATTTCACAGGTTGTTCAAGTTGACATCAGCAGTCTGTGTGTGGTACTTCTTAGTTCAGTTCTGCATCTGCTCTGCTCAGTTCCCGACATTGCTTCACTGTGCAACACAGGTGCAGTGGAAGATGTAAATTGATCCATAACTGACCCTTTCGCCACAGAGCTCCTCTTCCTCTTCAGGTGTAGAAAAAGCAGAAGACTTAATATCAAAACCGGGTTTTGAGACATTTGATTGATGTCTTGGCTCGTCAAGTTCCAGGTTATGAGTGAATGATGCATAGAACTGCATCTCCTGGGATCCAGTCTGTCTTCAGTTCCCCGACATGCAACACACAGCTGTCTGTCTTTTCATCCTGCGACGGAAAATGTCTCTCTGTCACTCCATCTGTAACAATCCTGCAGGGTAATTAGTAGAGGTATTTAAGTCTTTCGTTGTATGTATGTTTGTGTGTGTGTGCCTCTGTGTGTGTGTGTGTGTGTGTGTGTGTGTGTGTGTGTGTGTGTGTGTGTGTGTGTGTGTGTGTGTGTGTGTGTGTGTTAGTATGAGTGAGTGTTGTAATTATGTCCCTGTATGTGCGAGTATCTTGCTGCGGTTATACACGCGTGGTGGAGTGTGTGTGCGTGGAGATGTGTGTGTGTGGCAAGTGCGTATTACTATATGGGCTATGGTGTGTGTATCCCTGGTGAGGGTGCCCCATCCTCATCCCCACCACTGATCCAGGTGTCATGGGGGTCATTGGCGTCGCCGGGGTAACAGGGTGTGACCCAGGGGTCACAGGCAGTGATCCTGGGGTCAGAGACGTCATGAGGGGGACGTCATCGGGTGAGCGGCGCAAGGTGAGGGTGTAATCAGGCGGGCAGGTTAGGCGCACGGTGTCCAGTGTACTGTAGATGTCCTGGGTGTCCAAGCCGTCCAGAGCATCCAGTGTATCCAGAGTGTGATGGTGGTGAGTGTTGTTCCTCTCGTCTGCGGATGCTGCATCACACTCCAGCTGCTTCACCTAAAAATATGAAGGGTTGGATAGGCGATGAGATGACGATAAGGAATGAAAGCAATGAGGGCAGATACAGACTGAATACATGTAATCACATCTAGGGCTGCAACTGAGGATTATTTTCACTATCTTTGATCTACCAATTATTTTCTTGATTAATTGATTAATCATTACTGTTTTATGCTAAAAAAAAAAAAAAGAATTTAGAAAATTGTGAAAAATGCTCATCAAAATTTCCTAAAGCCCAAGGTGTTGTCTTCAGATGTCTTATTTTGTTCAACCAATCATTTAAACCCCAAAGATATTCCATTTACAGTGATTAAAAGCAGAGAAATCAGCAAATCCTTACAATTGAGAAGCTGGAGCCACAGAATGGTTTGGCATTTATGCTTGAAGTTACCAACACAATTAATCTGACAAAATAGCTGTTACTTTCAGTTATTTTAGCAGTCGATTAATCAACTAATCATTTCAGCTTTAATCAAATTCCATATTATTATGGCTGGGTGGTATGGTTGAAATCAGCATCACAATATTATTGAGATGTTTTTTTTAAATATTTATATATGTTATGATAAGTTTCAGATGTATGCATAATTATTTACGAAATATCCGAATGTTCAACGCAATAAACTATCAGACATCATCACAACAGCAATAATAGCACAAAACACCACATGGAAAGGAATATCATTTCAATTACTAAAGCAGCTGCAGTGTTGGGCCACATTAGTGTAGTTCAATTGCCAGTTAGAGATTTCATAGCAACTAAGAGAGCTCAAAAGAGGCCATATCGTCAGTGGATGAACTGGAAGCAGTTGTAAGCAATTCAGACAACTGGACACAACTCACACATGCAAATGCATCAAAGCACACTCACAGATTTACACACAAACATTCTGACACTGATAATGTCTGCTGATGACAGGCTGTGTTTTGCAGGAGTGCTCCACTGGCAATAAAGGAGTTGATTCAGATAGTCACACACCAACTCATCTGGCTTAATGTCACTTAAACTTGAAATAATATTGCATATTGAAATGATATGCTAATATAAGCAATAGGCATGATTATTTTCAATATAACCTGTGGCTACAGAAGCATACAGACACTCCACACAATCTACACTGGCTTCAGCTATGGTAAACCCAGTGCAAACATATGCAAATAAAAATGCAATAACACATTAGTCACCTGTAAAGACATTAGTCCTTCCCCCTGTAGGTGGGCGGCAACATCTGCAGGTGTGATATCTCGTCTCGGGGGAGGAAGTGGACGGGGCCTGCGATGCTCCAGGCGCCTCTTGTCTTTCTTGTAAAGCAGAGCCGCGAACGCAAGGATGTTAAGAAACAACAGTGACGCTCCCACAGCAATCGTCACAGAGAGTTCAGTGGAGTAGTCCTCATTAGGGACACGGACCCCGTTTTCCTCTCTGTCTTCACCTAAAGCAGACTCTGGGGGCTGTGGGGTACCCCCTTGTGAGCCTGGGTGACGTGTACTGCTAGGAGGCCAACCTTTGGATAGGCGCTTCGTGTAAGAATAAGGGGTGTCATCCTGTGGAGAGGGACTGTGTGTGAAGGAGGACACCGATTGGAGGAGCTCATTGACGTGATGTAAGTGAGGTACCAGCTGGAGCCAGAAGGAGATTTTGGTGGCCCGGTAGTGGTCTCTGACACGGGGCTTGAGGCCGATGTGGAGGTACAGCTGCTCTTTAGGGGTATACTTAGACCAGGCCACTTCTTCAAAGCGGTTAGGTTTCGTGTGGATAAACTTGGTATCTTGAGGAACCGGCTGGTTTGGATCACTAGAAAGAGTGAAAGACAGCGTCTTTTTATAGATGGGTTGGTAGTTTTGAAAGTTATTTGTTTTTTATAATTTAGAGGTAACAAAAAATTTTTAGCTGTAATCATATACAGAAGGATACAGAGAAAAATATATAACAAACAAAATTATCTCAGCAATAGTTAAATACCTGTCAGCTCATTTTCACAGATGAAAACACCATGTGAAAATCTAAATTAAATCAACAAAATAACAGTGCATCTTGACATGGTGACATACCTGCTAATAACTACAGCCTCCCACAACAGTCCATGATCAACAAAGGCTTAAATAAGCCACAAAAATGAGGTGCAACCAAGAACAAACGGTTTCCACCAACATATCTACTACGTGGATCCCAAATATTCATCAAAAGTATAAATATCAATATTTCACATGCTTTTCAGCTTTTCACATGTCAGAGACTCCTAAAAGAGCTGATGAGTACTTTTTCTCTCCTGGCTTCCGTCCTCTGAGGAGGCTGAGTTTCTCTCTTGCTGGCCAGTCTCACCAGCACCGGTACAAAACAAAGAATACTTCTACAAAGTAAAACAAGTTATATTTTCCTGTACACGTAGCTCAAAGATGGTAGGTGCAGAGCACTGATTTTAGTCTACTTTAAATGCCTCACTGACAGTTAATACACAGTTCAGACTCCTGCATTTTTACCGTATGCTGATATTTGCCCCTCTAGTTAACAACAATAATAATAAGAAGAAAGAAATAATAAAAGTGTCAGATATCTACATTAGATATGAATGTGTGTTTGTGCTGCAGTGAACATATCCTGAAAAATCACTTCTCTGACGCTCACGGACAGACGTTTATATGTCGATTTACCAACTTACCTGTGTCAGCAGCTGAAATGTCGTAAATGAAACAAGCAGCACGTCTTCACAGACTTGCCAGCTACGCACTATGTGCTCACTTGTCAATCATCACCTTATGAGTGACACAAAAACGCAGCTAGCGTGAAGACCTACCGGCGCACAAGCACACACAAGCTGAGGATTTATACGCCCACTCAGAGGCTTACAAAATATACATCAGGGAGCATCACATCCTCCCCGCTAAATTGAGCTGTCGCAGAGTTCCATCACCAGCTGAGGCACTCTCAGCCGAGTGAAATCTTCCTTCAGCGAAAGTTCCCCATTGATAATTGAAGTGCACACAGAAATCTTCACATCCCTCCTTGGTGAATTTGCTCTGTGGCCTGCTGCGGTGGTTATGACAATACAGACAATGGGCTAGAGACTGCTAACTTGATGCGATGTGATGGCCTAATGCACCCGCAGTTTTTTTTCAGGCCACAGTCAAAATATGTGCGAGCACTGTCCGGATTCTGTACATTGTGAGACAGCAAGGCTCTGTGGTGATTTAGATTAAGGTCTAGACTGAAGATGTCTTTGTAAATCTGAAGAGGTCTCAGTGGAGTGAGCCTCGATTGGATTAATTACTCCTAATTACTCTCTTCAAGCACAGCAGAAAGAGGGTCCATCCTCAACAATTACTTTTATCTTGCATATCATGTCAGAGTGGCGAGATAAAATGTACTCTTATCACTGTTGATTGTTGGGTTTTTAGAACTTTTAATGTGGATTCTTTCTATAACTGTATTTTTCTTAACTACTGGCAGATCATTTTAATTTTAATTAAGCTTACTGAATAGGCTCTCTCTCATTGCACCAGATTTGACTGTAAACGAGTGAAGGAGGAAGAGAAAAGAAGAATAGATTCATCAAACAGTGGACAACCTCTCATTCTTCTTTTAGGACATTACCTTGGCTTCCCTCGAGGACTTTTTTCTACAGCAGGGGTTCTTTAACTTTCTCAGCCAAGGTCCAGAGAAGTAAAGCCTTTTCAAGATTTTGACATGACAGAGAACCTGTGTGAACCCTCTGCCAATATTAGTCTGCAGTGCTGCTTTCATGATTGTATCTAAAGTACTGTCCTCTTGTCAGAAATCAGAGGCCTTTTGAAGGAAAAGACATTATAATAACATATCCTTTGCCTGTGAGCTCATTATTTTTGTTGCTTTAAAACTCAACTGGTTTCCTCTAAAGCTGCATTGAAACTTAGCTTCTCTCAGCTAAGCTGACAGCTGCGCGTTTTCTTTTACATATTAAAATGTGATTAAATGGCCTGGTTTTAATTCATAATCATGAGACATTTTCTACATGTGTGTGGGGACTAGATATTAATAGCAGAAATTCTAAACAGATTTCTGTGTCTAGGAAGGGAGAAATAAAGAGAACTGAATCATGCTCAAGCTCTTTTTTGTTTTATATTGTTTTGCTGTAAATTGTAGTCAGGCAAAAGAAAATCCACATCTCACAGCAGTGTACATTTAATAGCTCACCCAGTCTTGGCAAAGTTGGTCCAGTAAGTCATGACTACTGCGCTCAGCATCACATCGTTCTTGGAGAAGTTACAGTTGAACAGATCAGTGGGTCCCACCATGGGCACACCGAATACATAGGGCACCTATACACACACACACGAGCACACACATTAAAATAGCTTTGTGTTGGAGCCAACAGATTACATTCATTCTCTCGACAGTAACTCTAACCATATCTGCATCATGTCAAACTCTAACCTCATCCTAGTGAAGACGGAAACCGCTTCATATGTAACTGCAGTGAACTTAAACTCAGGTCACTATACTCATTTTCAGTTTGACAAGTCGTCCCTAATCACCTGGACCGAAAATCCTTCCCCGCACACACCAAACACAAATACACGTACACACACACACACAGTACGCTGAACATAAGGCAATCAAGTGTGCACTTGAACAAAAAACACAAAAAAACTTGGAAATTAACAGTGTACTACTTTATAAATCTTGAAGAGAAGACTGCCATAATCAACTTTAATCATTGTAGCAGTAAATATACAGGTAAATAAGACAGCTTCAAAATCAGACCTGCAGGAAAATAAATCCCATGACCATTTCAAATATTTCATGCTGTTTAGAACTGCTTGATTCAACTTATTAAGCACTTTGAACAGATCAGTGTAAAGCAACACCTCAAGGGTATCTAAACCAAGAGCTCCTGATTCATTGTATGACCATATCAAAAATCTTTGAGACCTTAGTCACCTACATTTGTGCCTCGATCTGCTTTAGAGTTGAGTACCCAACCCAGTCACTCTACCTTTTGTGAAATCTTTACTCCTCTCTTTGATATCTAATATCCTTGTGCCACTACTTACAAAACACTTCTTTCAACTCAACTACAGCTGTCACTAATGTTATTTCTGTAAAGCAATACAACGTTGTGACATCATCTTACCTCGTCACCGTGGGCGGAGTCAGCCCAGGGCGGAGTGGCATCACTCTGGCAGTGGTGGTAAAAGGAGTAGAAGTAGGTGGGAGATCCATACTGAGCATGGAGGTCAGCTGTGGCAATTGCTGGTGCCACCCATTGGTGGTCTGTAAATAGCGCTACCAGAGTCTTTCGTCGGGTTTCGGCATTGTCGCGGTCAGCCCAGTCCGTGTACATGAACCTTTAATAAATACATTTAAAATAAGCTAATTAGTCAACCAATTAATCAATTAAGATCAAGTCCATCTCTCTATCAGTTCATCTTTCAAGAAATCTATTGTTGTTGTTACAGTATGCAACACTACAAATTAAAGGTATTACACTCTATACAGTGTATGTATTTAAGAAATATATTTCATAGTCAAATGCATTAATGGGCATCCTTTTAGATACAATAGTTCCACATTTTAGGAAATACATTTATTCACTTACTTGGCAAGAGTGAGAGGAGAAGATTGATACCATTCTTATAACTGTACGGTAAATATTGAGCTACAGCAAGGCAACAGTTAGCTTAGCTTAGCATAAAGGGTGGAAGCAGGAGGAATCAGCTAGCCTGGCTCTGTCCAAAGTTCAAAATATCTGCCTACCAGCACCTCTAAAACTCAATAATTAACATGTTATATCTTGTTTGATTGATCCAAATGCAAAAAGAAATGTAACAATGACAAGTTGTGATTTTTTGAAAGGAGTTGTAACTATTTCTTTATTCTCTCCTGGTTGCCTGGACTCCAGCAAAACACAACGCCCACGCAAGAACCAATCAATAGTTTTTTTATACTTTGGTTTTTGTACAGATTAAATAAATGTGATATATATTGTGTTAATTACCGAGCTTTAAGTGCTGGTAGGTGGATGTTTTGTTTTGTTTTTTACTTTAGGACACAGCCAGGCTAGCTGTTTCCACCTGTTTCCAGTCTTTACACTACACTAATCATCTCCTGACAGTAGCTTCATATTTAAAGGACAGACACAACAGTGGTACCAATCTTCTCTTCTAACTCTCAGCAAAACAGCAAATACATGTATTTCTCAGAGTGTCAAACTATTCCTCAAATATAATCAGACATGCACAGACTCACTCACCTTATGCTCTCTCTCAGCGTGTCTCGGCCTTCTGGGTATCCATATAAACTATCCACAAAGTCTGACACAGCAAAGTCAAAGTCCTCAGCCGTGACACCGTCCTCTGAGTCCACAATGCCCTCCACAAACTTCACGCCTTCGCCCTGATTAACCCCCAGCATCACGTCATAGTTCAGAAATTCTCCCTGCTCCATCAGAATCTGGGGGTCATCTGGTATAACATCACCATCAATCACCGGGGCAAAAGCCGTGTGATATTTGGCCGGCGTTATGTTCTGCTCCACAAGTTCCCGGTAACTCCGGCCCTGGAGGCAGGCGACCAGTTGGGTGCTGTCGTCGATGCCACAGCCCACCCTCTCACCAAGCTGCCGGGCATACTTGCTGGGCTGGTAGTTGACAGCCCAACTGGCTAAAGCACTGCCGCTCTGGATGATGGCTCTATGGAACAGGTCTGAGATACACATGAGAACACAAACATGAATACAAACGGATGTATAAGGCATACACACTGAGGCACACACATACATTTATAAATGTATACATTTATGGATGCAAATGCACCCACACACGTATGCATGAATGCATGAACATATGATTGCACACTTCAAGGGTTAAACAACACATTTATAAACAGATGCAGAACAAGCAATCCCTCAGCAAGAAAAACACTGAAAATCACAGACATGCATTACTCAAAAGGATGACGGGTCATGGTTAGAACACCTGGCTCAAGTAGGTAAGCATTAAAAGTTTAAATTAGTACAGATCTTAACTATATGGGTCACAGGAAGGCTGTACTGTATTATGCAGAGGATTCAAAGGCTTATTCAGGCATTTATAACAGTAAATGATGTATCAATCCACTGGAGACCTTGAAAAGCTTCATAACCCGAAATGTCAAAGCTTTCACAGCAACACCCATCAACAATCATAGGTGCCTACCTGTCCATCTGCCTGTATTCTTTATGTATTTTAAAGTGTAAAAAGTTTAAAATCCTTTCCCCACCGGTGCTACGTACAGTAAGCAGAATAAAATCAACTAGGTGAGCAGGCTTTTTGTCCATGATTCCCCCTTCCCCCTTACCCTCAGAGTAATGAGACAAGGTGAGGAGGCTGACACAGGAGGCGCCGGCCCCGGATCCAAACACAGTGACCCTGTTTGGGTCTCCCCCGAAGGCTGCAATGTTCTCCTTCACCCAGCGCAGAGCCTGGATCTGATCCAGCAAGCCGTAGTTCCCTTTTGCTGCCTGGTCACCGGTACTAAGAAACCCTACAGGCAGACAGAGAGAGTGATGTTGTTATTACATATGGCAGAACATACAGCACTTAAGTTTAAAGATTTGTATGAAATCAAAGCTGAAAAAGCTTATGGACAACAATGTAAAAAATAATGAGTCGATCACAGGATGATATTCCTGCAGATTTTTTATGGATATAGCATCTACATTTTACAATTATGATATGTGCAAACACATGGGCGTACACAGAGGGGGTTGGACCCTGACATCCCCACTATTAAGATCAATTATGTACAAGTCTCTTTCAACATAAATTTAAAGAGAAATTTCATGAAAAATTGTGTGTCTCTCCTGCAGTCCCTTGGAAATTGAATCAAAACAACAAGGTACATCCATATTCATGTGAGTGGATGTCAGCTTACACACACACACACGCGCATAAACCTACACACATACACAGTTACAAATGCAGCTATCCCTTATTCCCTTTACTGCTGACTGTATTAAGTAAACGCAAAGGATCCTAATGGCTCACCCCACTACAGTATATCTCATTACTGCAGAAGCTCATTTCACTCAACCTCAAGCTGGCCCTGAACACATACCAGTGTAATGAGCAAGAGAAGCAGTGCTGTTAAAATAATGCATTTCATCACTTATGTGCATTTTTGAAATGTATCTCATGCAAAAGGATATTATAAGGATATTATATTCATTTGACTGTAGTTTCAGTTTCAGAATGGCTTCATATATACTTGGAGATGTGCTTGTACACTGTGGTAAGATTTGGGTCAATCATACAATTTAATTATGGTATTTACATTTCTGTGGAAACACGCTCCAATTTCAGCTGATTACAGTAAGATTAGCAAAAAATAACAGTGTGCATAATTGTACATTTTGTTGCATGTATGGGCTCACCTCATGCATCCAACTTATGATGAAAAGCAAGAAGAGGAAGACAAGGAAGACACCGCTATTTGTGATGATGGATGATGGATGATGGATGATGGATGATGGACGATGATGGTGATGATGATCATCATCATATTGGAGGTGGTGTAAACACAGACAATGGAGATAAAGACAAGGTGAAGCATGTAGGATTTGTTTGGGTCAGTATGGTGATTATGGCTCTGGCAACTATTTTTTCCCTCAAGGTCAAAATTTAATAGAGTTTTGTTTCACCCACCAAGCAGAGGCATATTTATGCCAGCTTATAAAATCAATATATAATGAAAGCCTTAAAAAGCTTCTAAAAAAAAACAGAAAAGACAGCATAGATCTCATAAATGCCAATAAATATTTTTCGTTGTTGAATCTTTTAACCTTTTAACATGTATTCAACTCTGCTCCAGTCCATGTTCAAAAACAATCTCCATTTAATTAAACGAGAACCAGAACTGGCCTTCCTTCTGGAATAGAAATTTCATTCATACAGTATTAACGTGCTTTGTGTTATGTTATATGTACTATAAAATGTGTTAAAATTGCATAAAAAGATAGAAAACAAAATATTTGCACTAAATAATTTAAAGAGAACGAGCAGCCAAATGCCATAAGAATTATTTTACTTTTGCTCTCTTATAATAACTAAACTTGGATTGATCTCTGTAAAATTTATCTAAAAGCCAAATACATTTATATAAATATATATATATATATATATATATATTTTTTTTTTTTTTTTTTTTTTTTACAAAATATCACTCACTTTCTGTAACATAAATCCACCTAATCAAATATACTAAGTGATTATGGCTTGTGGGTTACATCAGTTTTAACATAGCTGTATAAGCTAAATCAGATACCTAATTATAAAACATACTGTATGGACAGTTTTTGTTGACCTGCTGGCACATTTTAATTAATTTCTTTAAATGAATTAGTAAATAGTGGGCACCAATTAATTAAAGTGAGGGCATGATTTAACCAAGCCTATGGAATGATGTCCATCTAATACCTTTGACATACTGTAATCAATACGGTATGAAGGCATACTGCTCACACATACTACTCATGCATCAATACTCTTGCTCCCAGTGTAGTACAGTAAATTATGCCTTCAAAGTATTTTTTAACCCTCCTGTGGCTCCAACCAGGCTTGGTAATTTTTTATAATTAAAGCCACAAAAAGATCCAATTCTAGGATTCTAAGATAGTCTATTTATTTAGCCTGTGAGCTTTGCATAACTAAAATTAGAAAAACCATGGGAATCAGATTTTCCCTGTTCAGAGAGCAATGAGTAAGAGAGTCATGGCGGTAAAAGGGATCGGATTTGAGTTGATGCTAGTAGTGGAAAGAAATGGTTTCAGGGGGTTTATTTCCACTAGGGAAACCCAATCCTGAACATGTTTTCGCTCCAGAAAAAAAACAAAAAAAACGCTCTGGGTAAAAACAACTCTCTTATGGTTTTCACATTTTATAGCTCGTTGAAGGATTAAACAATCCAGATGGTGAATTTAATATAAATGTGATCACAAAAATGAAAATCTTGTGTTGATACATAAAAAAAAATATCTCAGTTTATGGCAAGAAAATGCTTGTATCCCCAGAGAAATCATACAATGAGGAAAAAGATACCTGAGCCATAATAAACTATGAAATTGAAAGTGAGGAAAAATGTTTTTTTTAATTTTTAGTTAAAAGAAATTGTATTTACTTTAGTAATAAATACATGTCATCCAATACAAATCTGACAACCCATAGCAAAGGGAAATACAACGGAATCAAAATCACAACACTGAATGTGGTTTTATATGAAAACATTATTTTGGTTTTTAATGATGTGATTACTAGAGTTTGAATGTTTATCCATTGTTGATGTTTTGCCCAGATTTGGTGATTGACTACTGTCCGATCCATCTATCCCTTTCCTTTTTTAACAGCAAAATTCCCAACCTAAATCCATGTGAAATGCACACATTGCATTTCAAATTATGATCCTTTCATTACCCCTCTAGCCCCTTTCATTTAGTAATTTCTATACAGTAGGCGTATCATATTGCAGTGATATTATCAGAATACCCAGAGCACCTTGGCAGTAATTGCGCCTCTATTGTTCTTGCTCATCGAGTGGAGCGTGCTGTTGAAGCACAACTACAGCCATTTTAAACCTGGATTGTTTTACTATAGATTGCTGCCTAAATGCCTGTGTTTGGGGCTGTCCCATAAAGTCCAACTGGCACTACAAGACATACAGAAGATACATTAGATATAGAAGATATAGAATTTTACCCAATACTCCTAGGCGGTAGTTGAGGGTTATGACAATAACATTGCCGTAGCTTGCCAGCACACTGCCATCCATCATGTTACCAGTGCCTTCTGTGTACGAGCCACCGTGGACATAGACCATCACTGGCCGCTGACCCCCCTCCTCATGGATGTCTGGGAAAGAGAGAGATAGATAGATAGATAGATAGATAGATAGATAGATAGATAGATAGATAGATAGATAGATAGATAGATAGATAGATAGATAGATAAAAAATGGATAGATAGATACTTTTTTTTTCTCTGTGGGAAAATTGGTTTGCAGTATAATCACAAGGCCTCATCATATCATCATATGGCCTGATGTGTCCAAACCATCAAGGAAACATAATTGAAGCACCTGATGCCAATGCAACACATAATCAGTTTTTGTGCATGAATGTGTGCACAGATCCACCCACCTTCCTAATGCCCCCGCTCTGTCTGCTGTTTGAATAAATGTTCCTGCTGACTGCATGCGTTTGTGTCTGTCTGTCCACATGTCCATTTGTATGTATCTCGGTATATGATCGCCATGTGGTCTTATACATACAAAAGCAGAAATAATCTCTGCCTCCCTTGCTTCCCTAAGCTTCATATCACCCTACCTTCATTTCTCAGCGGGTGGATTTAAATTGAGGCTGTGGGAGTGTTTATGCTTGCCATTGTTTGTCAATGTGTGTGTGTCTGTGTGCAGGGTCACATGCATGTTTATGAACCAATATGTATGCATGACTGAGTATGTGTCCTCCCACTTTCCTCCACAAGTAAAGGCGTAAACCCCTTGGCGACTGACGCAGGTGTCTGCATATTAAGTGTTGGTTCAACCAACGCCGTGCACAGGCTGTGAAGGGGGGGGGGGTAAAACTTTATTTATTTATTTATTTATTTAACAAGGGTATGTCTGTGCCCTGACATGACACTTTAATTTTTCATTCATTTGTCACAGCCCGAATGCCCTTGAAAGTACCCACAAGTACCTCTCTGGTTAGAAAGTGCCACTTTGTTTTGATCGTAGGCCAAAATGAACATAAACGTAAAACCTTAAGCCCAAAGATGTATGTATTTTTTATTAACTACTGCCCCTGACAGAGAGAGTGCACAACACTGGGTTGACTCACCTTCCTCAGTGGGCACGTAGATATTGAGGTAGAGACAATCCTCGCTCTGGTGAGTGAGGTACGTCGCCGCTATATCCAGGTTAGCTGTGAGCCAGGACGGCATCATATCTCCCAGCATGCTCCTCTCATCCAGCGACTGTGGGCACACGGGTGCAAACTGTGTCACATTTCGTATTCCTGGCCAGGGTAAAGGCGGCTCAGGAGGCTGGAATCGCCGGTCCCCCGTTGGAGGCCTTGCGTATGGTACTCCCAGATACTGGATGACGGGGCCAAGAAGGTCTGAGGGCAGTGGGGTCAGGATGCCACGGATGCGGCCCTGCACCGTGGAGATGACAGGCACGGTCTGCTGCGCCAAAACCGACGCCGGACAGAAAGAAAGGGAGAGGCAGAGGGAGAGGAAAAGGGATGGGAACCCAAAGGGGGAGGAGAAGGGTGGGAAAGGAGATGAGGCAGAGGGAGTTCTCCTGGTCCTCAGCTCACACATGATGGTGTGTTTAGCGGTAGCTGGGAGGACGAGGGACCGGATGGGACCGGGAGATGGCAAGGGTTACGGCTGTGCTGACCCTTCAGAGGTATCCAACACTTGCACACAGCTGCCGCTCAGTTTGGCCCATAGCACACACAGCACACAGTCCCGGCTCTTGCAAACAACTTTTTCCCCTTGTGTATGTGTCTGTCTATGAGTATGTGTGTTCCTGTCTGTGAGTCAGTGATTAAGTGCCTCTGAGTGTGTGGTGACTCAGTCAGTGAGTCCTTTGAATACGTGTCTGTATGTGTATGTTTGTGTGGAAGTGTTTAAGTGAGTGTGTGTGTCCTGGACAGGGGATTTGAGCATGTGTGCATGTATGTGCGTGTGTGTGTGTGTGTGTGTGTGTGTGTGTGTGTGTGTGTGTGTGTGTGTGTGTGAGTGAGTGTGTGTTTGTATGTGTGTGTAGGTGTGTGTGTGTAGGTGTGTGTGTGTGTGTGTGTGTGTGTGTGTGTGTGTGTGTGTGTGTGTGTGTGTGTGTGTGAGAGAGTCTCTCGTTATGTAAACAGTAGCATCACTGTTCCTCTGTCACTCTCTCCTTCCGGTCACCCCCATAACAAGCCCAAACTGCCTCCTAGAAAAGAGAAAAAGAGGCAGGGAGATAGAAAGAAAAGGAGAGGAAGATTTAATTAGTCTTCATAAGAATAACCACAGTGTAAAATAAATTAAAATGTCACACACACATACACACATGGGAGACAAATGATATCAGAAGGATAGACTGTGCTACCTCACTGCTGCTCACGTTAAAAATAGATATGAGTGCGATAGATAGGGCAAACGAGATGTTGTCCGCTCAGCTTAACTTGGTATTACACAGTCAGGGCTGCTGTGTCACACAAGAATGTGTGTGTGTGTGTGTGTGTGTGTGTGTGTGTGTGTGTGTGTGTGTGTGTGTGTGTGTGTATCCGGTATGAGCTGCAGACCCATGTCACATCCTCACTAAACACCGTTTCACAGATCACAGTACCACACAGATCACAGGTTGGGGGGTGGGGGGTTGGAGAGTCATGTCACATGCTTAATTAAACCTTGAATACACTGCGGGGCTCCTGACCTGCATATAGCCTAAGGTAGGAAGTCTTTGACACACACACACACACACTGTTCTCTATCTCACTCCCACAGACGTATGCACACACACCTTCTTTATCTCTCAATAATAGACACACACTTAAAGGGGTTTTTCTATCTTCCAAAGATGCACACAGACACACTTTCTTGATCTCTCTACATGCTCACACACACACACTCTCTCTCTCTCTCTCGCTCTCCCTCTCGCTATCTCAAACACACACACACACACACACACACACACACGCACACAGCTGCTCCCCAGCCGACACTGATATATCTCTCTGAGGGCCTCAGGGCAGAATATTAACACATACACACACACGCCCAGAGAGAGCAACATCAATCTTCGTGTAATCACACACACACACACACACACACACACAAACACACACACACACACACGCACACACACAAACATGTCCACTCTATGCAGCAAAAATATCAAAAATGACCAGTGCTATCTCTCCTCCCATGTTTGTATTGGTGCTGTATTGGTGTCGGCTGTCCAAGGTGCTAGTTAACATTCCAGTGGTGATCACACACACGCTGATGAATAACGCTCCATTTATCAAGGCAAACCCGCCTGACACACTCCCCGTGTATATTTTTATACAGAAACAACAGATGAATAAATACGCGCTGCTTTCTTATTAAAACTGCCAAGAAAGAAGAAGAGAGCAAAAGGAAAGAGAAGAGCAAGTGGGGGGGGGGAAATGCTTGCTTGTGAGGTAGAATATCCTGTCTAGATCTCTATCGGCACTGAAGCTGACTACGACAAAACACACACACACACACACACACACACACACACACACACACACACACACTCAAATTCAAAACCTGCATCCTCGCTGCAGTAAAAAAAAAATTGTAAAATAAACCCTCAAATGAACAAAATGTAGGATATACCGTACCCAGTCTGGATGAGAGGGGTGAAATCCCACAGACCATGTTTCCGTTCCCGTCCACCGCAATGTTCGCCTCGTGTTTTCGCTGCTGCAGCTTATCCGACGTGCCCGGGATGGGATATTGGGAGATATTCCTCTGCCGCTGCTCCCGCTGCCCCTGCTGTTGCTGCTGGTGGTGGTGGCACGTCTCCTGGGTGGGAATAACCCAAAAAAGAGACAAGAAAGAAAAAAAAGAAAAAAGAAAAAAAAAACAACCCCCAAGCCTTCAGTCCGAGAAATATGGAAATGAGAGGGGGGGAATGACGTTTTGGATGAAGTGGAAATTTAAGTGTTTCTCCAAGGAATCCAAGGCCCAGGACGTTCAAATGATCAATCTCCCTTTCTCCCTCTTTTCCTTTCTTTCTCCTCCCTCCCCCATCTCTCTCTCTCTCGCTGCCTCTCTCTCCCTCTCCCCGTGTCTCTTTCTCTCTTTTTTCTCCCTAGATGCGATTGGACAGTGTGGCAGGCAGCAGCTACTGATCCAATGATACGCACCTAGCTCCGTGAGGAGGCGCAGACTGGAGAGAGGAGGCGAGAATGGAGGAGAGAGGACCGACCTGTGCAGGGAAACACACACACACACACGCACACTCGCACAAGTCCACACCATTATACACAGCACATTGGTGCATAAAAATGCACGGCCCCACACAATTTAAACACACCTGTAGAAGGTGCAATCACACATGAAAAAAAGATATATGCACAGACAGAGAAGACACCTGAAGGAAACACTACATTTTCATGCAAACCTGTAGACACACCTGCACTTTCTCTTAACACGTTTACAAATGGTGCTGGAGTGCACAGTGACCTCTTCAGGACCAGAATAGGAGATTCTGTCCCCATTCTATTCAGCTCTGCCTGCAAGCAGCTTTCTCCCTGAGGCACTGTGTGTGTGTGTGTGTGTGTGTGTGTGTGTGTGTGTGTGTGTGTGTGTGTGTGTGTGTGTGTGTGTGTGTGTGAGTATGGTAATGCAGTGGGTCTGCAGTTGCTACAAACTGTGTTTGGGAACACTCCTCACGTCAGCACAGCCTGCCGCAGAAGCATTCAGGACTTTCTATTTCTCTCCTCAACAGTCCTCTATCCATCCATCCATCTCTTTGTCTGCCTTTCAGTCTGCCCATGCACTTGTTTGCTTATTTCTCTGTGTTGCCCTCTACTTATGTCTTTCCAGTCCTCCCCTTCTTTTAAAACACACCGTCTAAGTATCTTTTTTTAATAGGGCAAAAGAAAACAAGCCATTGCAAATCAATTTGTGGACTTTATTTGTGCAGATGGGTTCTTAGAGGTGATTTAGAAGAAGGGGATTGATTTATAGTCTCCGCTTTTCAAACCATAGGGCCCCAAACAGCAAGAGCCCTGTCACTCATTCTTTTTAACGAAGACTGCCAAAAAAGCTCTGCATGAGTATCTAAAGCTGTGCTCAGGCTCATATTCAATTTCAAGGTAGTAAAATAGTTGTAGCCACAGGTTAGGCCCGTACAACCCAAAGAAGTTGTCAATAAAATCCAAGGAATAACCCTAAAACTGCCAAGCTATGGTTGTAAGGGTGTAGATATAAGCTACAGCAATTTGCACTATCTCGAGATCATGAATTACGCTGGAAATATTACCCAACTGAGGTAAACATGATGGTTTGGGAGAGTTGTTGAAAGATCGAGTTTGGATAATAGATGATACCAAAAGTCTTTTATCTGGATCAAGGATGAAAACAGACCGCTGAGTTTGATTTGAAATTGATGCAGAGCCAATAGCAAGGTGCAAGCAACAAAACCAATGCTTCTTTTTTGTCAGAGTATTGAGAGTTTATTTCCTGCTGCAGTGTTTGCTAATGTGAGCACCTGACAGGATGTGAACCCGGACCCAAGCTGTTTACTAGCAAGCTGTCAGTTTTAAAAAGATAATACTTTTGGATCTGTTAGGACAGCAAGCCCTGGCACTTGGCCGTTGGGACTTCATGGAACATAGTGTCACTGTGTTTGTCATCACTTTTCACTGTCATTAATAATTAAGTAGTAAAATTAATAATAGATTTAGATTGGTGACAAATTAAAAAAAAACAGCAAACAGTGTCTCAGTAAGGCGTAACCAGCTCGAACTCTAATACAGAGGTGAGCACCATTTTTCCAAAAGACTTTCCCTCTCTTGGTGCTTTGATGGTGGTGATGGAGAGCACTGTCCGACACATCGGCCCCCAAAATTTTCCATTGGTGTTCAGTTGGGCTAAGACTCTGAAATGATTTGCAGTGACCCCCCCCCCCGGTCTGTATCTCCGGTTCTATGGTATTTTGTCATTTCATTTATTATTTTTTTTTTTCTGTAATTAAACCAGATACATAAACCAACAATGAAGCTCTGTGGCATTATGTAGATTAGTGGCAAAGAAGATAAAGAAGTTGTAATAGCATGGACTATATTTTGCATTTAATCGCCCCTTTACCAAGATTACAAAATTCTTAAGTGTTGAATTGGGCAATTGTTCAGGATTTCCTGATGTTTTTATAAATTATTTTTCATATTCCTAGTAGGCAAGGAAAGTAGTGAAAGGCTGAAATGCACTATGAGGGAAAAACCCACCGGCAGTGGTGTGGGAGGTGAAAGCTGCATCCTAGTGTGTGGTAATAATTATCCAGGGCCCTCAAAAAGCCTGGAATTAAAGTCTGTTTTTATCTGAAGTTTTAATATTTAACATTGCTGGCATCAAAAATACATTACTGTTGTTACTATTATTGCTCACGGAGACTACGTAAGCACGGAGCCCAGATTTTCACCCCTGGGTGAAACTACTTGTTGACTCTCAAAACAGTCTGATCTTCTGAATGATTCAGTGAGTCAGATAAGGTGGTTCAGTGTGTATATTTTCTTTTTTAACGGATGGAAATGCCACAAATATGCAAAATGAGCAAACAGGGCTCATGTAGATTATAAAAATACAGGAAATTTTAAATGCCATGTTTAATGCTGTGGATTTACATGAATTCCACACTCCTGTAGAGGGTGCCACTTTTATTTATGTCTTTTGGAGAGACAATTCCTGTTTGATTCATTATGTCATTATAACCAGAAGCTGGAGCTGAGCTGCAGCAGGAAGTAAATTGGATGTAGACAAGCAGAGCTCAGCTCATCTCTGACAATCTTCAGTCCAGTTAATCGCTGGTTTTAAATGACTGCCAGTATCTGCCAGTCTTAAATTGCTCAGATAGAGCACGATGTAACAGATAGAGTGGACAAGACAAGAGTGGTCATCCGCATAGCAGTGCAGTTCAGTATTGTCTGCCACATGAGGCAGCCAAGCAGGTAGCATATAGCAGGGATAAAACCACCTAAAATTGAACGCTGAGGTACACAACAATGATCTAAAGTAATCAAGTACAAACAGACACTAATTGAAAGAAGAACATTTTTATTTAGCCACTAAGACAAATCATTTCAGAGATGTCAGTCCACAACGTCATCACAGCCACTGGCATGCAGAGGGCCATTTTTGCTACATTTGTACCCTAATAGGACACTCCTATGCTTCATTTTCGCCTGAATGTAACATCTTCATGCTTCCCGAGGAAGCGTGTCAGGCTCGAAATGAGTTGAAACCAGAGTAGCTGACAGACCAAGCATTTCCGCATCTCACTAACCGCTCCCATCCTTTTTTACTTTGTGCCCGAATGCCACACCAGCGGGGATTCTGAGCGCCCCGACTGCCCCTCTGGTCAGCTCAGGTTCCTACAAGTGTGCTTTTTTCTAAAATATTTAACTTCATCTGTGCAACTAAACACACACAAACACACCTTATATTTCTCACAAGGCAGACCAGGTTTTTTGATTTTTTTTGAACATTGCACAATGCATCTATTTGTCCATTCATCCATCTTATTAAATTAATGTTGGTTCTTCTCTCCATCGCTTAGTCCAGATTAGTGCACCATTCATTCATTTCCCATCCCTCCAGCTTTTCTGTCTCTCCTCCAACACATTTGCTCTGCCCATCTATTAAATTATCTCTCCGTCTCTCACAGCCCAACTCTCTTTCAATTCACCAATCCCTCCCACAGCTCCCATTCTCTCCTAAAATATTCATTGATGTCTTAAACACTTTTCTGTCTCCTTGACACACACCACCTAACCTTAACTCTTTCATTGCTCTGTTTCAATCCTCATACATTAAATAACCACACATATTTTTATAGGCACATGAACAAGGACAATTTATTTACATTAATTCACATATGCATATACACATAATTCCTCATTTATATGGAATTTATTATTTCGAAAACACTTTCTAGTTTGATGGTTTTTGCAACAGTATGGTAATTTTCTACAGAGACACTGATACTGGAACCACTGGGGTTTGATTCAATTTATTTTAAAATCAGTAAAGCAAAATCATAAATCCAAGTGGGTGTTTGTAGTGCTGTAATCCCAATAGAACCACATCAAAATTGTGCAGCAGGGGAAAGCCGAAATGCTGGAAATGGTCTTATACCGCATCTGAAAAATAATGAAAAATAAATGACTGACTGAACTCGAGAATTCACAGTTACCAAAATGCATTTTCCCCTGTCATTTGGTTACTACAACGTGTTGTTTATCTCATAAAATTGTTGCTTTAAACCACATTTTAATCCTGTTTTCAGTCTATGGGACTTATTACTGTTATCAAAGCTAACGGTCACAGAGAAAACCTTTTCTTACTGCTGTCTGCTGTGTACAGTAAAGCATACAGACACACAAACAGATTTTGCACATGTATCCGTCTTCATTAGTCATTTTCTCTTCTTTAGACACCATAGTTAGAATAAAAACAAATGTGCTCCACCACTGGTCTCTGCATTTTCCTACCTACCCTCTTGACATGAGGTCACATTCAAGTCATGACTGTTCCAATTAAATTTCAGTCAACCTGCATAATATTGTCTGAGAGCCTCTCTCCTCCTGCCCATTTCTCAGACCATGGTTCACTGGTGTAGCTATGCTTTGAGATGTATTTTTATCCCTCCCATCATATTATATGGCTGGACAGTCAAATCAAGTCAGATTTATTTATTAAACACTTGTCACAGTGTGCTTTGTCACAAAGTGCTTCAAAGAAAACAAAGGACACACAAACAGACATTAAAACAAGGGCCAATAAAAGACAAAACCAAGAGCACACACAGACACCAAAGTTTGCATGTGTAGAAATGTGCTGGTCAGCATGTGTAGAAGAACATATAAAAGTAAACAGAGTCCTCAGGAGACTTACACAGAAAGCAGCCACAGAGGAACAATGGCTGGTCGTCATGTAGGAAGTTTCTACTACTTAATGGGCTTGTAGTCTGGAGCGAAGTGCCTGGATTGGCATGGAGAACTGCATACTGGGAGAGGAAATTACTGCACGGTAATGGATCATAAAACATCTTGAAGTTATAGCAATAGAGAGGAAAGAGAATAGAGAAGCTGAAAAACATTATAACTAACTTCTGCATTCAGACTACATATACGGCAAATGCATTATACATTCACTCTCTCTCAAGCACACATTAACAGACACCCACATACATGTAATCAGTTTAGTCACTGGATATCAACAAATGGCTAAAAGTGGTCTCACAAAAAAAAAAAAAAACATTAGGTATTTATACTCTATAGAATCTGTGAACTCTGTGTTGTGATTATGTATTAATGGTAGATCTGTCCTAAGTAACAATAACATTAAATCCGCTGTAATTGTTATTGAAAAGTCTGTTATGTAAGTTAAAACAATGGGGTCTCAAATTCGCTCTCGGCTCCGAAGTTATGGACTCTTAAGTATTTACGGCTTTTGTCAGCCGTGTTGGACTGTCACTGGAAAATACAGGTTAATACCGAGTGGTGTCTATGGATACAAAGTATACCAGCCTTACTTAATGTCATTTACTACAAATTTCATATACAGCAAACACTAGATGTTTACATCACTCACATGTGATTCATGATCCAAGTGAAAACTCTTCCCTTTAACTAAAGCCTTTGTTTTTTGGCTCCCACTGGCAGGCTTTTATATGTCTAAAATAAGATTTATTTTGGGTTTTTGATCTGTTTTTCAAAATCCCAGCTACACATACCCACCCTATTGTGGTGTGTGTGCATTTATGAAGTTACTGATTTTCTGTGCAGTGCAGTCAAGCTCAGTCGTGTTGCTGCATTCTTGCGGGTTGCAGGAGTGTATGTAGTAATTGTGCATTTAGCACTGGCAGACACACTTATGGAACTTTGGGAGCGCACGCAGGAGTGCAGGAGTGTGCGTAGTGTATCGGTATTTCTCATGACGTTAGATGGGAAGGGGAGGACGGAGATTGGGAGGTAAAAGACATATGTCAGATGGCGACAGAGGGAAAAGCAGCAAGTAATGAAGGGGTGAGTGAGATGGAAATGAGGATGAAAAGAGTAGAGGGAGTCGTGAAGAAAGAGGTCGAGAAAAGAGGATATTAGGAAACAAGTGAAAATAGGAAAATTGGTGCAGGTGAGAGACAAAGGAGGATGGGAGAGAGGGGAAAAGATGGAGGGAAGGCGAACTAAAAGAGGGGGGAGATGGTGTGAAAAAAAATGTGAAAAGCAATTAGAAGAGATGAGAGCAATGCAGAGATAGAAAAAATAACAGTCTTTTAAATTACAGTTTTGTGAATCTCCTGTGCTCACAGTTAAAGGGATGTGAATATTACAAAGGTGAGGGTGTGATATTGATTGATTCACTGCACCAGGGTGTATGTATATCCAGAGGCTGTGAGGAAATTGACATGTGTGGGCCATACTCGTGTGGTGTGAAAATAAAAGCCCTATAATTGTTCATTCTCTGCGGACTGGTTTGGGCAGAGGTTAGAGTAAATAAAAAGCACCAGGCAGCTGGATGTTGAAATTGATTGTTCATGGCAGCAACAGAGACAAGAATATATCTTCTTCTAAACTGTTACGATGTAAACACGGGGTAAGCAGAAGCTAATTGTAATCATTGCAACTTACCCTCATAATCAGATGTAATTTACATTTGTTTTCCCTTCAGGCTGTCATTAATTGTAGTTCCAGAATTCTGGCTCCATGATCAGTGTATTGATTGATTAATGGACTCGCTGACTGGGCTGGCTCTTTGGTGTCTTGCTCAGTGGTCTGAAATTGGGAGGCAGGTAGGAGGAAGATGTCAGATGAGATTTTTTTTGCACCACATTCACCAAATTAGGCTTTTATCTGAAACACAGAATCACTATGTTGTGTAGCGTGTGACTGTACCCTAAAAGTACATGTTCTTGGTCTAAATGCCATATTAAAACTTTTTGAATAATTCTGGTACACCTGCGACGTATCGCATTTTTTCATGTTGTGTTTGTACCTCATAACCCGATGATAATCATTTTGCTTTTGTCTCAGCATTTTGCAGGAAGAACTGCCCATGTAAACCCATAGTGCCTGAAATTGATGTCCATATATCGCAGCCCTAAAGGGGCTTCCTGCTGTCATGTCACATCGAATAGAAAACTAAGCTCTCATTGCTCAAGGACCGGAGCTTCTCTATTTCAAAATCTGTGTGGATCACATGTGTGTATGAGGCAAAGCTCCAGTTCATCAACAATACTGGATTGAAACAGAGCAAGCAATGTGAGGAACTGCGTCATGTGTTCCCTCTTTATCTGTCCCAGGAGATTTAGGGCCAAAGGTACCGCTGAGCTACAAAATAGCCACGGCACTGGCCTCTGAATTGATACAGCAGCTGTTCAATCAAGAGATCTATAGGCACGGCTAGGCGACGAAGCATCCTAGAGTGCCACAGAAATCCCGTTGCTTAACTTGAAGATCCCTCCATTCTCGACTGCCTGTCTCTGTCATCTCTCTGTCAGCTTTGAGTTGTGAGTACGCATGAGTTTTTGTTCAAATTCCCCTGCGAAGAAAACTGTGCATCAACTTCAATTTGTGAAATCCGTGTGAATTTATGCACAAGCTACACACCTCACGCTGTGTTTACTTAAGCAGTGTTCCAACAGAATTGCTGTTATTATTTTGATTCTAATAGTGTGACAGTAAACATTCCTTCAGTGGTTCTCAACCAGGAGGATGGGACCTTGCTGAGGTCTTCTGAACGTCCGGGAGGTCACACAATGTATCATCCGCACACCAAGCATCACATTAATACATAATTCACATACACGTACCTCAGATCCTATTAATAACTGACTTATTACCTGTCATCCCCTCAAGCATTTTTCATATTGCAAGGTAATGTAAAATAAAATGAAGCAATAAAAAAACTTTGTATTTAATTGTGCACTTTAGAGATTTAAAGCATGCAAACTCGTAATTCAAAAATCATTTAAAAAAGGGAGAAATGCTTGTTTAAACGGTGATACTGAGCACCAGGTTCATGTTCAGGACCGTTCTGAGGAAGGGAAGCCAAGTGATCGATGCTGCTGGCAGCTGACCTTGGTTTAATGTATTTGTTTGTGTGTGTGATTGTGTGATTGTGTAGACAAGCCTTGAAGCTTGAGCATAGCTAGCACAGAAGTAGACAAAGCTGGCAGGCCTTTTTTTGACCAATAGTTGATCATCTCCGATGTAGCCTTGAGCTCTCCCTCTTTCACACCCTCTTATGTTTCTACGGTAACCAGCACTCCTGTCGGAGGCCTACCTTTTCCTCCAACACACAAACATAAGCAGGAGCACAACACACAAGCGCACTGTCACACACAGACACACAAATTCGAAAGAGCGTGTCTACACGGAAACCAGATTTAAAATATGCAATATGTATCTGCACGTAATGTGCTAAATGGCTCTTTGCATGTTACATGTTCTGTTCTTCTGCCGCCATGTGAAGGAAAGAAAGCCCATGTCTAAAGATACAAACGGAAGTACAGATATTTTTAGACACAGGATATTTGCAGGGAGAAAAAATAAATAAATAAACTAACAATAAATATGCATTACCGTGGATTGGTGTTAGTTTGTGCAGTAATCAATACTGCAAATAGAAAGACCATTTCTGGCAGGTAGATACATTAATCACCAGGAACAGCAGCTAAGTTAACAATGAAACATGATGGTAAAACATTATTCACATAAGTTTTACATGGAGGAGTTTAAAATGGTCACTGCAGTTTACTGTGAAACTCTGATTTTAGATTTTCCACACAAGTTATGCATCACATGCATCAAGTACAGCAAAATTGATTTCCACCAACATAGCTGTACTACTGGACTACTATTCTGGCCATTCCCTTATTTCCATTACAAACGGAGTCACCGGCCCAACTGAACTATTACCTTTGAGGCTGCAGCGCTTGATGGCAATTTTTTTCCAGAAACATTCCCTAAACAGGCCACTAAGCTTAACTAGAAAGATATCCTCCTTCCACACATGGATTATTATAATGGAAATGACATGTGATAAGAAAAAACAAGAAGAACCAAATGGAATTATTATAATTTAAAGATGAATAAACTGTTAACAGCTTTTTATTCTATTATTTGTCAAAACCTAGCAGGGGAAGGTGACACTATCAATGTCAAGCAAATGGTGGAGACCAGGTCACTAACAGGGGAGAGAAGGTGAAGGTCTCTCAGCATTGATTACTTCATAAAAATACGCATGTCAATTTACGTCGCAGATCCCAAACAATGTGAGCAATGAGAACATAGATCAAAAATTGACATTATGCTGAGTCACGAGTTTTAGAATCATTAATAATTTTGGACTTGGTCTGTGAATAAAGGAAACTCGCATCATTTTGGGTGAATATGACTGTCTGCTCTCTTACGAGACTGTCTGCACCAGGAATTTACAGCACTGGTTATTTGTGCAGACACCATGCAAATAATCATGCAAATAATGATGGTCCTCACGGAAGTACAAAGTGCATGGATTTGGTATTTGTGTTATGTCTTCTAATAACAACCAACATTCAAAATAGTTTTGTTTTTTGTTTTTTTTCATCCATTAAGTTGATTTTGCCTCAACCTTCACCAAATAGTTTCTAAAGGGGTGACAGGTAAGAAAAAACTCATGAGTCTTTTTGGAACACTTACAAAAGATCTTTTTTGTCATGCACATATGAGTACTGGTTGGTCTTACCAAGCATAAGATGAGACAATTGATATAAAACAGTGACAGATAAGGGATGGGTTTAGATTAGCTAGAGACTGGAAGTAATGGGGAAATGGACGAATACTAAAAAGGCAAACACACAAGTGTGATCACTTGAGAGAGGAAGACGAGGAGAAGCACAGGAGGATATGAAGAACTGAATTTTTTTTTTTAATCCAAAATGAGAGACAAGTGTTCCTGCTGGTACTGTATGTGCTGCACCTCACTGAGCCCGTTTGCCATTGATTGTTTGTCAGTTAAGAGGGTCAGTACCAGCCTCTAAAGTAAAGCACTCTTTCCACAGATACAGATAAGAGCTGTCAAATTAAAACCCTGAGACTAAACTTCCTCACTTGTGGATAACCCCCAGTGACCAAAAAATTTTGTACCACATCAGAGGAACTGACATATTTATACATGCTTCCCTATTCTTACTGAGGTAGATTTGGATATGTTTTGGAAGGCTTTGGTCTATTCTACTGTATAAAACATGATTAGGATTAAAAATGAACAGATTCCCCATGAATTTGCATCAGCAACGAGACAAGGGGATAATTTTGTATCCACCGTCCAAGTTGGCACCCAATGAAAATGAAAGCATTGAATCCATCAGATCTTTCTGCAGTGTGTCTGGTGCAGTGAATCAAGTGTGTCTTCTCTGGATACTTCATTAGTGATGCATACTAACGCATCTTCTCTGGCATATAACTGTAAAGACGACACAGAGGTAAGACTTTCTGTGAATTTCCAGCAAGGACAACAAATATGGGTCAGTGCTGTCGTACAAGCATTCAAAAGTGGTAAACACTGGGAGACAACAGGAGACAAGCTAACAGACAGCCCCTTGTATTCTCAAAGTCAAACAAGTCCCGGAGAAAAATATAAGAATAACCAAAACAATGACACATCAGACTTTCTGTCCTCTCTGTAAAATGGCGCTATGTTGCTGGAAACAGTAACGCACTGAAAAAGGATTTAAGCTTTGTGAAAATAAATTTAGGAACTGTTGTCTATGTTAAATTATTACATGCTCTATAAACAATAATGAACAGTATGGGTCATATCCTGAGTGTATCCGCTACTTCTTAGTTTATACGGCATACACTTAAATACATACACACGAACCGTGCTCCTGGAACTAATGGCTCATACCAAGAGTAAAAATTTAAAAAAAAATTGCATACTTCACTTCATTTGCCTGAATTTAAGAGGAAGTTTGTCACTTTCTGATAAGGAATCTAATATCCACCTAACAAAACAATTGAAATGATACCATAAATTGTCTGATTTTTTAATTGTTTATATTGGCAGTGGCTCCATTTAGTTGGACTGGAGTGGGAGGCAGAAGCATGTGAGCCACGAACTTCACAACTGCCTCTTCCACCCAATGAAGTTGCAGATCTAATCTATTTTGCATGGAAGCCATAATTAATGCATGCAGCAGCAGGCAAAAACATACAGCACATTTCTTGTCTGTCTTGGTATGTCAGGGAACAGTGAGTTAACTTTAAAAGAGCTGCCTTGTATAAAAATGTGTACAAGTACAGTCAGAGGAAAAAGTCTTGGGGTGGCAGGAGAGTGAAAATGTTTGTTGCTGTTGGTGAAAGCAAGTCAGAGTTTAACACCTTGCACAAAATGCAGTCCACTGAGAAAAGCAGCCGCATACTGAAGAGACATTTGCCATTTTTGCTACACAAAGAACATTTTAGTACCTTTGCCACCAACTGTATTCTTTTAACATTTATAGCAAGAACAACATGGATGGAATCAGTGTTGTATGTCAAATTGCAACAAAGCTTTTCAGGCAGCCTGCAACAAACAACACCCAGAAACTTGAAAAAGGATGGGTGCTTTTTGGTGGTTGCCTGTACAAAAGTAGGATGTTACTTTTCGTAACCACAAATCAAAGAGCTCTTTCAAGAGGCATCCAGTACACGTTTAAATAACTGGAAGGAACAGAATATGTTAAGTCCTTTAGGTACAGTGTGCCATAATAAAAAAAGGGAAAAAAGTATGGTCAAAATTTAGTCAACAGTCAACGACGTCTTTATTTCCTTTCCCACTTTGTGAGTGACACCATATGTAAGGTCCTCCACTCTTACAACAAAGTAGTGCTGAAGTAGAAGACGACTACTTGTGCTGAAAACTACTCATATGGCTGATCTGAGCAAAAGATTCTTAGTTACTGTTACTGTGAAAGAGCAAATGTGGCATTATGACTGTAACACTGTTAATAAACCTACCTCCTGTGAACAAGGTTAATAGGTTTTACGTTACGTTAGGTTACGTTACGTTAGGTTACGTAACAACGAGATAGTATAGGATACGATACTATACGATACAATAAGATGAAATAGGGCGAGATAGGATACGACAGGATCAGGAGATTATGATACGACATGATACAATATGAAATGGTACAATGAACTAAAACAAGATAGGATGGGACAGGAAATGACGTGATATGATATGGACCAAATAGGATAGCATAGGATAGGATAGAATTTACTTTATATGATATGAAGCTCAAATAATAAGACCATGCTATAAGTCAGCATGTGAAGTCAGTCCCTATGGACCATTAGGTAGATTCAAGCCTGGCTCATTACCTTAGTCGTGTAATCCCCTCTTTATTTCACACCTTCATTATTTCTCCCTGATGTAAAATATTAAATAATGCAGAGGTACAAAGAAATAACCATCAGCTGTCCCTCTTCCCATCTTTCCTGTGACTTTTCATGATTTCATTAATGCCATTTAAAGAAAAACAAGAAAATGATGGTGATCAATACTCTGACAATCATTTCAACTGAGAAACTTAGAAATGGATGTTTATTTTTCTTTTTTTTTGATGAAATGAAAAATAATGGATTGAAATTGATTTTTAAAAAAGATGCATTTTACTATCACTGTGAGGGACGACTAATGAATGAGTAAGCCGAAAGGATTCAGTTTATAATTAAAGATTACACTAGCTTTTCCGGGAATAGAACTTGTGATCTCTCAGTAAGCCTGGGAGACCACTCAACTAACTAATGTGAGTACTTTACTGCCCTGTGGCAAGGATGAATATTTGATCAGCCAGTTGGAGATTTCAATATTTAAATAGCCTGTTGCAGGTGGGTAAGGTGTGAAACACTCATATTTTTTGTCAGAAACAGGATGTGGGAGTGCCCATGTGTCATTAAAGCTTATATTGTCATATGGTTTTCTAGCAGCCTGTCGGCTTACCATGCTGCTTACCAAATGTCCGACCAACACTTATAAATATAGCTTGTTTTTTATTCACAACAGGTGATTTGTTGGCCCCTGTGAGTATTTCATGAGTCAGCAGCTGATCAGAGTACATTACCAGCCTGTTTGATATGTATGTGTAACACTGAATATTCTAGTCCTGGGAGAAAAACACACGCAGGTGTATTCAAAGAACCGTCAAACTGTGCTTTGACACACTGTCAAAGCACCAACATGGAATGGCAGTTACCCATATGTTTTGTGTATTTGTTGCTGTGTAGGTTGTTGGGTTGTTCCTGCTGAAGCACGTGCATGCTCACACACAAACACACGCCAACACCACTCTACCTTGATGCTTCCGTTGTACACATCAGCAAGAGCGATTAATTAGATCTTGCTTCGGTGAAAGTGTTAAGTGCACACACACACACACACACACACACACACACACACACACGCACACAGCTGCACGACTCTACCTTGTTGTGTTATGACCTTACATCGTTTTGTCACTGTGACACACTCTTGATGTTGTCACTGTGAGCCCTAACATGGGGGCTCCATGGGCGATGGACTGGAGCTTCCATGACTCTATAATACGCACGTCTCAACATTCGGGTTATGGGGCTTGTGTGAGCACTGGACTGAAACCTCCTATTCATACAACATACACACAGTGCAAACAAACACAGACACACATATAACTGTCTGAGTTGTGTGTGGCTGCAGATGTAGGATGATGGTTCAGGTGACATTCGGAGGATTTAAGGCACTTAATTCAAATTACCTTATGTTGAAAGTCTGCATAATTCAGATTATTACAGATTTTAGGGAATGCGTATGAAGAAAACTAAATTTTCCTGCCAGCCATCAGTTAAATTTGAACGTCTTCCCACTGAGGCTTTAATACTGAGGCTCACCTCAAATGTTCGAACACAACTTATGCTTATCATTGTAGACACAAGAGGAACTTTGCTTCCCTGCAGCTAACACACATGCGCACACACACACACACACACACACACACACATATTACCCGTGATCTACCTTGATCTTCGTTGACGTCATCATGGATTCTCCCTCTATTCCAAACAAACAAACAACACACACATACACACACACATGTACACAGAGTGCTTCCTCTGCTCTCATTCTCAAGCGATGGACTGGAAGTAACATACACATTCCTGCGGCTGTCTCACACTAACAGAGGGAGAGAGACAAAGAGGACACTTGATCACACATATGCACACAACCTTGCTGCTGTGAACGCTCAGACACAACTTCACGCACACACTCTGTGATCTCTGACTCACACAAACACCCCCCCCCCCCCCATAGAAATGTATCACTTGGAGTCTTACATCTATGCAGCCAGACACGCACACGTTCATGCACACAAACGACACTGCGCTACCTTGCTGTTCTCATCATTCACACCAACACGTGCTACAGTCAGGAAGCATCCGTCTCTGTGGCTGACTTCATAGGTCAACTCTGTGTCAGTGGCCAGCATCTCCTCTGCCCTCATGGATAGAGTTCAATGACCCAAGTCCACTTAGGATGACTGAATGCCACATTTCAAATACATCACATAAAATGTTCACATAGTTTCGAGGCATGCAGTCAACGACTGTCTCTGCCACACCCTCATACCTGGATGCTGGGTATACTGGGTATATCTGCAGGTCTACAAATTTGCAGTTGATAAACTAACTTGTACACAGTTGGGTCTGCTGCTAGTGGCTTATTTTTGGTTATTCTCTCTGAGAGATCTTGCTTCAAGTAAAGGTCAGATGGGGAACCTTTCCTGAGGAGAATCGCTATCGTCTGGTGTCTGAGACCCAGATGACTTCAGAGATCCTAATGACTGGTTGAAAATCTAATTCAAGTCTACCTGTATATACAAACAGGTCATATGGAAACGTGCCGTTAATCTGATATACATATAGGTACGCAATAGCACAATCAGATTTAACTTCGCAAGTTTTCAGATGTTGTGTATTGTACTATTGCAAGTGCTGTATAGCATTTGA
The DNA here is from genome assembly GCF_016859285.1 of Xiphias gladius. NCBI lineage: Eukaryota > Metazoa > Chordata > Actinopteri > Istiophoriformes > Xiphiidae > Xiphias > Xiphias gladius. Next base: position 12,356,723 of record NC_053415.1, read on the forward strand.
GCTTTCAAATATTTCTTCTCATAAGAATATTGACCACAAATGTGGAGATGTCTTTGAAGAATTTCCTTCTATCATTTTAACATTCTTATGTGCAAACTTATACATATTTAAATTTTGTATTTGACCCAAATATCGAGTGATGAAATGTAAAATGAAAAGGATATATTTTGAGAGTTCACATGAATATTTTAATTGGGTTAACTTCACTCATCCATAAATTAGGATCTATAGTTGCTCCGTCATAGTACCCTCATAAAATATTCAGGCATGCATGCAACATGTGTGTTTTCGTCATGTAGACAGGGATATTCACATACTAGTGTTGCAGCAGCATCTCCAGCTTTTGCACAGTTTTGGTTTCTGTCCTGTCGGGGACATTGACACGCACACTTGAACTGAAATGTGCACACACACAGTTTTGACAGTACAATGAACCGATAAGTACAGTCAAAGTCACAACCTTTATTTTACTCCTCTGACCAGTGCACAGACCCTCATAGTTACAGACACAGCAGACTTGCTTCTGTAGGCAGTGCTCCAAATCCTCCTCAGTAAAATTAGGCATCTTATTTTCTCTTTTGTTCTCGGTTACCCCCTTCTCTTCACTCTTGTCAGCTTTTATCTCGTCGAGCCTCTCATTTCCTTCAAATCCTCTTTTCCTCTTTTCTATCTGCTGTCTCTGTTGTCTTCGTTAGTCTGTCTCACATTGTAGTGAAACAAGTCCCAGTCTTATCCAGAGCTCCACCACGGGCTGAATTCATCGGCTTATCCAGTGTGTGTATGTGTGCACGAGCGTGTGTGTGAGTGGAGTGTGAAGCAATGTTGTGGGGGAAAAGTGTGCTTTGAAAATGGAAAGCAAGAGGGAGGGAGAGGAAATTTGTGTACGTGACCTCCTTTGCTGGCTGCCTGATAGAATGGGTAGAGTGCTTGGACTGGGTGGTCGTTGCAAAGCACTCAGCCGTCCATCGACCGGCAGCCATTGATCTGCCAAATTCCAATGACTCACTAGCTGCTTAGTATGCAACCCACATACTGTACATGCAAATGCATCTGCTATGTGTAAACAAGCGCACATGCAGACGCTGACAGAAAGGCCTGTAACTGTAATTACTGATTAATGTAATTACAGTCCATTTATTAAATGGGTATAATTGGCCAAGACTATTAAACTCAGCTACTCTCTCAGAGATCACAGTTAATAAAGACTACTAACACTAACCCACACATAGTAATTATGAAAACAAACGTCGGAATTAAAAGCGGAATTAAAATACTGGCTCTGCGTTTTTGTTGCCTCCACCAAGGAGGTTATGTTTTCACCAGCAAATGTCTATTTGCTGGTTTCTTTGCTGGTTTGTTCGTTGGTTTGTTTGTCAGCAGGATTACACAAGAAGTACTGAACCGATTAAATTTTGGGGCAGATCTGGATCATTTACTATGAATTTGAATTTTTTTCCTCTGAAGTTTGGTGTATGTTGTTTGACACTGGCCTCGGCGGAGGTCTGCGCTCCACTGAGTACCCTACTGGTTGCATTTTTTTTTTCTTTAGTGACTGTATAAAATTAATTAGGGGTGAGGAGGGGTCTGAAAAGGGGGAGTATGGGGTTATGTACTTTTTTTTCGCTGAACCGAGGGTAGTCTGATTTTTTTTTTGGAGGGCAGGGGAGGGTCTTTTGACTTTTCCTCATCCCAGACTAAAATTTTAGTGCACCCTTCCCTTGTGACATTAACCATATGAAAATAAATGATAAAATAAACAATCATATCAAAAAGATAGCTTCTGTGTGTATCATGAGTAATAAAAATGCTCTTGGAAATATGAATTAGGGCTTCATTTTTCAGCAGCCTGTTCCGACTTTACTCATTTGGTGGCCGTAATAACTTTTTTCCCCATTACGTTATGTTTACGATGAATATATTGTTTTGAGATCCTGGAGGGAGGGTATTGCAACAGGAATTTTCACGGGGAGGGTCAAACAAAATATTTATAATGCTGAGGAGGGTCTCGTTCAAGATTCAATACTTTTGTACAGTCTCTTACTTTTCTCCACAACAGGATAATAGTGTAATACTAGATTACATTTTTGAGGTAAACCAACTATGCATTGAATGCACAGTGCCAGTCTTGCACGAAAGTGTGCGTTCATTTACTCATCTTAAATATTATTGTGAATGAACAACTATGTTGCATAAATGGATTTGCATTCACTTCCCTGCTCTTGCCATCCATAAAAACAATTTACACGGTCTCCAAACTCAACTCCTGAAGACAAAGAAAAGAATAAGCTTAAATTTGTCAATCGCCCTCACAACAAGTTACTTCACTCATGAAAGACTGAAGTAAAGAAATGACTCAGTGGAAGGCATTTTTTTCCCTTTTATTTGGTGTTTGTTTCATTTGAAGAGGAAAACGAGCCATGACACTATTCAGTCCAAAATCTTTAATCCGTGACTATGGTAATGATTGCATGCTTCATCTCAGTGTATGCCATGGTGATTTGTAATTTAAACCCGATGATGAAGACTAGGGCTAAAGACAGAAACTCTCACTGTGGAGTTTTTAACCTTTTTTCCCATTTCACTGAGCACATCCACAGATTAGAGCCTTTTAAGGTTTCCTAATGAATATTGCCATGGGTCGCTCCTCTTTACTCAACACCTGAGTAAATAAGAAAACTTGCAAACTGAAAATAAAGTGTTAGATATGTCAAAGCCCCTAACCTACTTTCAGTAACTTACTTTCTACTGTTCCTACACAGTCTGTTAGAGCTTTACAGCAAGTGTTTTAATGCTCGTTTGGTGAAAGAGAAGGTCTGAAATTGCCTGTTTGTGATTTCACAGTTAATATTTCTTGATTAGTCTTTGGAAGTGTATTTACTCACTGACCTCCATGATAAAAATACAGTAGAGAGAGAAAGTGCACCACTTGTAGGAGGATTTCATAACTACAGGTGTTATATACATTTTTTTCTGAAACTGTATTTAAGAATCAAAGCCCCCAGGAAATGACACGGTGACACCAGCCTCCCAGACTGCATTTCCTAAACAGCATTCTCATAAATACATATCTACTTTTATCTAACTTTATCTTCGTCTTACACAGACAAACATACAAACCGTCTGCCCACACACAAGTGCACAGCCTTGCAAATCAATAATCCGAACAGTCAGTTTGTGCTGGTGGGGTCCATCTCTGCTGTGAAGGCTTTCATTATAGATGTGAAAGCTGGTCACTCGCTGCTGAGCGGTCCACAAATATGTCAGTGTCACTTAAAATTTATTCCATGACCCCATTCACACCTAGCAGTGCCTTGTGCTGATTTTAAACAAAGGAAACTCTCAGGAAGATTTCAACGCTGTGCTAACCAGTTTTCTCCACACTTGTTTTTAATCACTTTATGTTTGCTAATAGTGTTTTGTCATGGGGTATGCCATGCAGCCCTGCACATAGGCTACTACAATTGCATTCCTTCCATTTGTCAAATTAGAGTAATTACACGTTTAATCATGAAATAGGCTGCGTGACATGGTGACTGTTTGGAGCAGGGAACTAGTGTGTCGTCATCTTAGTACTAGTTTTGTAATAATTGTAATAACTCGGTAAGAGTCTGATCTAAAATAATCTGCTGAGATCAGAGCAGGATACTGACCCATTTAGCAGAGTGCAACAAAATAAAAGCATCAATAAGAACCAAAACATCGGCAACTGGGTCCATTCAAATCCAAATCTTTACCAACATTATGTTTCTGTGCTTTCTGTTGGTCATTAGGAGCTCATACCCAAAGTAGGGTCAGAATGTAGACTTTGACACCCATTTTGGCTTTAAAACGTAAGTATTCACAGCTTGATAGTACTGTATAACATTTAAACTCACTCATCTGACATTACTCATGTCATGACTCATCTGCGGAAATTCACTGTTTCGGTTTAACTGACTCCAGTGACATTTTTGAAATGACACTCCACCATTGCTTTTAAAAGAAATGCTGTTCCACAAATTTGGTATAATTTAAAATGAGCCCCAGCCTATCCAGCTAATCATGAACTCCACAGGGTGGAACCAGAGGACATCTGATTGAACACTGAGCAATGTGTTTTTCATTTCTTACTCATGGTTTGGAAAATTGAATTCATTTAAGATAATTATCTGTCTCAATATACTGCATAAAAGCCCAAGCGATTAACAAACCAATGTAGTCTACTTCTTACATTTTGTTTCGTATAATGTCAGAGAACTAGTTTGTGAAGTGTTAATGTATATTCACATATACATATACACATATTTATAGCTATATATCCACATCTATCTATATCTATATATATTATGTATGAGTTAATTAGCATAATAAACAAGTAGGATATGCAGTCCTGTACAACTGCTTGTTATCAAATCCGATCATCTTAGGTCAACCAACCTGAACTCATCTTTATTCCCCTTCACTTTTCTAGAAGGCATTCAATATATATTTTTAAAAGTAAAGTGATACCTGATTAACCTGACTAAAGTGAACATGGCACACAAGGACAAGGATAAATACAGATCATTGAGGTTTTTAATAATCATCAACACGTTTATGTACAAAGCAAGCGATGTCATATTCAAATGTGACCAAAAAAAATTTAATCCTAAAATGCATTTTCTTATTTTTTTTGTCATTAAAACAGTTAAAGATTACCCCAGGGAATCAATTCAACAGTCCAACACTTTTGGTACAGTCAGTATAGTTACAGTTGGACAAAACTGTCACAGATTATCTTCCACAGTTAAACAGCCCTGGGTATAGAAGAAAAATGACATGGGAGGACTGATCCAGAATTATTTCCCAGGTGAAAATAAATGGGAGTTATGAGTGCAAGATTCCCTAAAAACCAGAAAACCCTGATCCCTGCCAGTTTCCCCAAAAGCACCAAGTTTGTCTTTGTTCTTCAGTTATCCGATGGGACAAATGCTTACAGTGAAACATGGACCCTGTTTACTCAGCTCACACAAAGGACCAAATACAGGCCAGGTAACAGTATCTACAGGTAAAGAAGAGATTAATCATGTTAGTGGATTAAATGAAAAGGGCTTGTTGGGTTTTTCATGGGTTTGAACATTACTACACAATCTTTTCGCTATAACAATTCTCTATTTGCCAACTGAATACAATGCTGCAATAAGATGATCAAATTTCAAGTGGTTATAATTCTTATTTTTTTTTAAAAAGGAAAAAAAAAAAAAAAAAAAAAGCAACTTGAGACCAAGAAGCTGATTGTCTAACACACGAAAACATTTAACAGCGTCACAGCTCGGGAAATACTCAACTTATACATTAAGCCCTATAACCACTACAAGCCATTTGTTAATCCCCGGTGTAACAACATGAACAATGTTCTTCATGTGTGCCTCTAAAAAAATTGAATAAATGAAATTTATGAATAACGTAAACAGCCTAACAGAAAGACAATAGTCTCTCTTAAGTGTATTCAAAAACAGTTTTTAATCATGTATTCTGTCAAACAGTGAAACAGAAACGTTCTCCTAAACAAGCAATAATTACCTCAATTTACAGAATGAAGTTTAAGAGAATTTGCATTTTCACCCCTAATAAATTGTTAGACTGATATAGCTGAAGTCAACCAGATCTTAGTTGTGATCTGAATCTGGATTTTTAACACTAGTGTCGAGTGTTATGTTAGGTACTGTGCTGATGTCCAAACATCTAGGACATCCAAGACAGCCAACAACCACCACTGCTTTCAAATGACACTTGCTCCAAAAGTCAAATCCAGATGACAAATGATAGAAACACAGACCTTTCAAATGTTTGTCCTACTTTTAAATTGTCATCATTGCAATTCCCTGCAAATAATAATATACAAGATGCTTTCTATGCATCTTAAATTATATCGTATGGTCTTTTGCAAAACACTGAACAACTCATGTTAGGATGTTGGTATTAAAACTTTGCAAGATGAAATGTCCATTCAAATCTACAGCAAACATGGTTCCTAGTTAGAGGAAATCCCAACAAAGCCCTAAATGAAAGACCAGGTTAGGGTCAAAGATTAGCTTGGTGTCATTTAAAATATAGGTAAAGAAATTCACACCCAGGGCAGTACTAACTGAATTATTTTTGTTTTGTGAACGGAGATGATCATCTTTCTCATAGCCAAAACTCAAACCTTCTTATAGCCAATATATTCATTTATTCCCTTCCTTGAAAATAAATCAGATCTGGAACCCTGTTCAAGGATTCACAACATGTTGACACTCTACAAATCACATGTGAGGTTCTACCAAAACTTTGTCTGCAATATTTGTTTATAAAACCAGGGACTAGAGGTAACCAAGGGAATACAGCAGAACAATGAGGCAATCTCCACTCAACACAATCGTTTAAGAAAGCATAAAAGTAAAACAAATTTAGAGAAACTAATCTTTTACAAAACACTCGCGCCACTAGTTAGTTTGGTTTGTTTCCTCTTCAGTCTTTACGACAGTGACTGCTTGAACAAGCAGCAACACTGAGGGGTTGGTGGTGAAAATCACTATATACACACATACACAAACACACACTTCACATACAGACTCACTATACAGTCATACAACTGTACACACGTCGGTGTGTCCAGTTTTTCTCAGTGGTATCACAGGTGACAGTCTGCCAGTCTCTCGCTCTCTCACACAAACAGAAACAAACTGGGGAGCTGAGTGGGGCAGTGGCTGGTGCCGGTTCTCCTATATTGTAACTGTGACAACTAGGGTGCTCTTCTTCTTTGTGGTTTATGAGGCTCAGTCAGGTTATCTGGCTGCCAAAGGGAACTGTGGAAAGGTAGGTCCTCTTGTAAAGTATTTTTTACAATTTCCTTCAGTCCTTTGATGGGAGTGGCTGTGTGCAGAGAAAGGGGGAGAAAAGGTCAACGTTCGAACAGTCTGTGTAATTAGTTTGTATCAATTAGAGACAAAATCATCAATTAATGTGTACAGAAAACAACATTAGGCTTCATATTAACTACAGCTGGTCTACATAATATCCAGATGAACTATTTAGTGTGGTGGTGAAAGGTTGATAGCATTTCCTTTGTTAGAAAACATGAAGCAAGGGTTAATCTTCTGTGAAGAAAATGAACTACGGTTTAGGGGGCTTGGCAAATTGTTTAATTTAGCCAGTATCTTAGCAAAAGCTGGCACCAAAATCATGTGTTTCAGTACACGCATAATTCATGAGCATGATAAAACTACTGAAATTGTTGAGGGGAATTGTTATAAAGATAACAATCACAACGTGCAGCCCTTGAATTGATGGATGCCAAAGTGTAGTATTAAACTTGCCAAACTAATATGACATATAAATAATTTTCGTACAAAGCTTATGGTCAAGTATCAAGTAAAATAACTAGGGGGCCAAAACAGCAGAGTGGGTCTTTTAACAGATGAAAATGTATGAGAAAACTTGGCTGGGTAAAAAAAAAAATAAAAACATCTTAAATAGTGAATAGGTTGATTGTATTTGAATGAGTTTAGGATAAATGACTTAATTAATCATAAGTATAACTAATGAAGGATGTAGGGACACAGTGGGAGTGCTAAGCCAAAGGGAAAGTCTATAAAGGAAAAGAAAGAATATTTCATATGCAAGTATGACCTGTTTTACAATGCTTTAAATAGGAACTGGAAGACAAAAGTGGAACAACAAGCATTTAATTCATAGTGTTGCAGAATAAAGAAGTTGATTCCAAATTGAGATGGGCAATGAGTATGTTGCTACTGAATCAAGTATCGACTGGACAAGGTTGAAATTAGTTTAATAAGCTTAAAAATGTATATAGAAAAGTTTAATTCAGTTCCTAAAAAGCATAATTCAGTTGCTAGTATATCAGGTATGGAAAAGAGAACTGAGGCATGTCAACTGCTTTTTAATATCAGTAATGTTTAAAAAAAAAAAAAATCCAATGTCCACAATAGAATGAAGTGAAATTAATAAAACACTTATTTAAAGACTGTCAAAAAAATGGATGAATAATGTTTGGAAATTTTACCGTGAGGGCTTGGCGGTTTTAGCTTTCATCATCTGAGACGTGGGGTTTAGCAATGGCCATCTCCTCCTTGCTATTTGCAATCATCTTACACTTCTACAAAAACACAGAGAAAAACACATCCTTTACTTTGTACTGGCACAGGTACTGTATGTACATATACATTCTGAAAAACACAAGCACATTTCTCAATCTTCAACAATTTTTCATTCAACATTGTTTCTATTGAACATGTACATTCACCCTATAATCACTCTCAACCAATAACACTCTTTGACACAGACCGATTTACCCCCCATTTACCTCAGTAAGCTCCTTGATGGTGTGTATGTTAGCCTGCTGAGTGACCTTCCTTTTTGCTTCCTCGATGTGGTCCAGGTTAAGAGTTGGTGTAGGGGGGGCGAGGCACGGGGGAGGCTTGTTAGTTATGGTAGGAAGTGGGGCAAGGGGAGGCATGGCCGCCAGGGCACCCATGTTGGTCAAGGCAGCTGTCATAGTAGCTGCTGTCATACTTGCCATAGCGGCACTCATGGTGATGTTTGACATGCTGGGCATTCCTGGAATATTGGGTATACCCATTGGACCCATGTTGGGCATATTCGGCATGTTGGGCATCCCCATGCCCATTGGGAGAGGTAAAGGTAGAGGTAAAGAGAGGGGGGCAGGAGATGGAGTGGGTAGGGGGAGCTGGAGGATGGCTTTTGGCCGAAGACTCTCAGGAATGGGAACCCCCGCCTTTGCACACATGGCAGCAGCGTTAGCCTTTGCTATCTCCAGCAGCTGGTCCTTATCTGAGGAAAGGGAGGGAGGAAGAGAGACATAAGGGAGGGGTAATGCAAAAAGGATAGGGAGGGTGGATGGAGAGGGAAATAAAAAATAAGAGCAGTGTAAAACAAAGTATAAAAATCTAAGAACAAAACCATGTAGAATTGTTACATGAAAGTTCATAAATATTTGATCACCAATGTAAATGTTAACTGACTTGAAAGTGATTGTCAATGGTTTCTATGTAATTGTTTTACCCAGTTCAGTGAGCCGTGGAGGAGTCTTGCTGGTGCTGCGTCGTGTCCGGGACCCTGAGCGGCGCTGTTTGCGCAGGATGAGAACTGGAGAGTGGCTAGGTTCCCTCTTCCACCTGTCCCGTCTATCGAACGAACGACTGCGAAATACCGGGCGTCTCCCTCGACCCCTTGATCTAGACCTGCGTCTACGATCAGAGGAACGAGACCTAGATCGCCTGCTTCTGTCTCCTGACCTGGACCTTTTCTTTCGGCCTGTGGAGCGGCTCTTGGATCGCTTGCTCCTGTCTGTAGACTTGGATCTCCTCCTCCCTCTGGCATTGGGTGAACGGGTCCGGGATCGCCTCTTGCGAATTGGAGTGCGAGACTTGGACCGGCGGGTTCTGGTTCGTGATTTTGAGGATGAACGCTTACGCCGTGTGGCTGAACGGGAGCGCCGCCGCCTGGCAGGAGATTTAGACCGTCGCTTTTTCCTTTCTAATGGAGAGACAGATTCTTTTTTCCTTACTGGAGACTTGGACCTGAGGAAAGGTGAATGATAAGACTGATGAATACTTGTACACAACACTGCAACTTACTACAGTGGGACAGCAATTAAAGAACAATCAGACTTCCTTATATGTTGGGAGTTGATCCATAGAAACCCTGATTCATGATGAAGGATGGATGCATACACACACTAACACCACAAACCTGGATTTCTTCCTTCTTGATGTAGACTTGGATGTTGATCGTCGAGGCGATGAAGTTGAGCGTGAAAGTTTCCTGCGATCCATAGGTGACTGGGACTTGGACAGCTGCTTCTTCTGAACTTCTGGAGATGCTGAAAATGAGGAGCTTCTCTGGCGTTTAGATATCATTTTAACTGGAGAAGAAGAATCCTCTTCTTCATCTGAACCTTCGGAACAATTTGACCCATCTGGGTTAGGCTCTTGGGAAGCAGACCTGGACCTGGAAACATCTCGTTCAGTGGATGAGCTGGTACGCTCCCTCCGCTCCTTGTCATGGTTGGGAGCAATCTGCTCTTGCAGTTTTTCTGAGGAGCTCCCAGCTTGGGGGCTGGAGGCATCTGCCGAGGGCATGGGTTTCCAACCAACTGATGGTACATGTTAAATGACATGGCATAAATAATGTTAGGACACTTTAAAAGGAACAAAATACTTGAATTTATCCACAAGAATTCAGCAAGATGTTAACTAGCAATTCTGATACGTTCGAAGGAATGAGGGGACGAGAATGACTTGATTGTGACTTCTCACTGGAATCTAGTGATGAGTGGGGGTGATATATGAGACAGGATTCACTTTGGTTTTTGCAATGATAGTCAGACACTTTTAGTAACTGTGCAGATACAGCAATTATAGGAGCAAAATCAATTTGAGTTATAGTTTGCCTAAAACGAAGGAATGAAAAAAGTCTGACCTGCTGCAGCCGAAATTCCTTCACTTTCTCCAGCTGTCTGCTCTGCCTTAGGAGACAAAAGCTTCTTTGTTTTTACAGGAGAGGAAGATGTGGATCTGCCTGGGGAGGAGCTGTCAGACTGCCCATCACTTGACTCAGACCTGGACCTGGACTTAGATCTGTTCAAGCCCACAGAGACTGATTTAGATTTTGACCTTCTTCCAGTCTTCTTGGGAGATTTGGACCTCCTCTTGCCAGGTACAGGTGAGTGTGACTTTGACCGGTGCCTTCGAGTCAACGAGCGGGATTTGGAGCGTTTGCCAGACCTTGGTGGAGAACGACTTCTCCTGGCAGGGGACCGAGAGCGTCTTCTGACTGGTGACCTGGATTTAGACCGCCGTCGGGAGGGAGGGGTTCTGGATTTGGTCCGTTTGCGGGGACTCCTGGATCTGGAGCGACGGCTGCGCTTGAGGACTACAATGGAACGGGATCGAGTCCGCCTGTTCCTGCGGATCGACCGGGAGCGTGAGCGGCGGGCTCTGGGGGGTGGTGACCTCCTACGTCGAGACAAGGATCGACTCCTGGAGCGCCTGCCTCCTGCACGTCTTGCCGGTGTTCGTGACCTGGAGCGACGAACAGGGCGTCTGGATCTAGAGCAGGAGCGGCGCATTCTAGTGATGGATCGTGACGGTGAACGCCTGCCAACTGCACCACCTCGTCTGGGTGATCGGGTCCTCGAGCGCCTTGTGCCTCCACGGGAACGCGACTCTGACCTTCGACCTCTCCTTGGAGACCGAGACAGAGAGGGAGATCTGCGCCCACCACGTTTAGGGGATCGTGAAACCTTTCTTTTAGGAGAGGGGGAACTCCGGCGTCGCTTTGGGGAAATAGACAAGGAATTTCTCCGCCGTTTAGGAGACTTGGACTTCCTTGGAGACTTTGACACCTTCTTCTTGGGGGTGAGGGAGCGAGACGTGGACCGGGAATGACAGCTAGCTCTCTTGGGTGACTTGGGCGATGGGGAGAGCGACTTCCTCCAGGGTTTAGGGGACTGAGAGCGGGACTTAGAGCGGGACAGGTGCTGACTCTTCAGAGGAGTTGTAGACCGTTTTCCCTTTGAGGCTGATCTGGAATGAGTTCTTGACCGTTCTTTCATTGCTGTTGCTGTCTGAGCACCAGACTGCTGCCTATTTGGACTAGGTGTTGGTGAATGACTATGACTTGACCCAGACCTCTTAATGTCTAGGCTCCTGGAAGGAGAAGGAGACGATGACCTGGATGTTTCGCGTTCCTTTACATTTGCTCTCTGAACTGAATTGGCCTGATCTTTCAGGTCTGGGTCATCTCTTGGGGTTGCACCTTCCTGTTTAGGGATGATGTCAGGCAGTTCCTGGGCATGGCTGAATGCACCATCTCCATGACTGCCCTCTGTCTTAACCCTAACTGTGGCTGTCTGTGTTATCTCATCCTGGCCTGCAGAGGGCAGTCTCATATCCTTTTCTGATCCGTTGGTGTTACTGCCCTTCCCTCCAGTTGGGGACACATCTATATTTGAAATCTCCTCTTTCTTCACTCCAAGCAATTCAGGTTTCTTAATGAGGATGGGAACCCCCTTCTCCTCCCCTCGTTTTCCTTTTGAACCCAGTTTGGATACTGGTTCTTGCAGGTCAGATGCTGCAGCTGGAGAGTATTTGCCATCACCAGCTCCTTTACCTCCTTCACCTTCAGACTCAGAACCTGAAGCGGAGCTGCTTTCAGTTGGGGAGTGAGATGGGGATTTCTTTTCCTGCTTTTCATCTTTCTTCCTCTTCTTTTTCTTCTTCTTGGCAGCATGTCTTTTGTGTTTTTTGGATTTTGCATCTCCCTCCGTGTCCACACGATCTGAGGAGAAATGTTTTAATTATTTATTTTAAATCAAATAACAGGGGAATTAACACCTTTCCTTTCTAAGGAAAATGAATTATGTTTGTGTGTGAGGATCTCCTACCTGTAATTACATCCCTTTTACCTTCCTCCTTCAACCCAGCATGGTCTCCAGCTCCTGCAGCTGCTGCCAGTCTGGCACTACAAATACAAGGAAGAGTACACAGTTTACAAAATGTCCTTATTTGTGTGTAAAATTTAATCCCAATACAAACAAAACACACTTTGGGTAAAGTACAGATATTTGTTATGGTAAGGATAAAAATCCACTAATATGGGAACCATATTCTAGAAAATTACATCTCTGTGAAAATGTCGCTTTGTGCCTAGTGCCCCCCGCCACACCTCGAATGAAAAAACGAAAGAACGAAAAAATGAATATTGTAATGTTATTTATGTCCAAAGATTATGAACACAGCTTAAATATGAGATCTTAAGGACAAGAGATATGGAATTTTCACTAAGAATAGACTAGAAACCAGACTTTAAAACACACTGATGCAAAAATGTGCTTACTGTTATTTATTTATATATATATATATCTATCTATCTATCTCTCACTTTGTTAGATAGATTGACTCTTATAAAATGTAAGCAAGATGCTTAATTTTGAATGACTTCATCTATCGGGGCTCAGACAATAGTATGTTTGGTTTACTCATGACACTGGTAATGAAATTTTAAGTTTTTCTGACCTGGCCCTGGTGGTCCGGACAGGTCTTGGTGGGGGTGGTAGTTCTACATCGGACTCCGCGCCAGATTCTGAACTGCTTTCCTTTTCACCCTTCCTCCTCCTCTTCTTCTTCTTGCTCTTGTGTTTTCTGTGCTTCTTGTTTTTCTTATGGGGCGGCTCGTTCCCTTCCTTGGCGTTCATGTCATCTTTCTCTGGTGCCTCATCCTCACCTGCACAGGGCAGTTAGTATTTCAGATTACACAAGTATTTGGCAAGTTCATAATATGTACAAAACCTAACGCAAGTTATTTCTCAAATGATTTGATTAGTGCTGCACTTAAGGTAAATTTACTAAATTTATTTTTGCTAATCTGAAGGCTTGTGTTGATTATCTTATTCTTTTACTGTGAACTGTTCCAAGGAATCCCGTGTAAACGGTTTAAGGTACACAAAGGGTGGGGTGATGTGTAGCTAAGGGACATTTGGCACACTGTTTTTTCCATAAAAAATTGAATACCCATAACAAGCCATGCCACAAGCAACCGTACTAGTATATTTGGGTGACTTCTTTGTTTATAGTGATGAAAATGGCAAATGTAGGCTATTCCTGTAAGTATAGACGTAAGCTCATCCAAGAGCATCTGACATCTGTCCAACATGGAGCGTAAGATAAAAAAAATACAGCTGGAGAGTTGTTTGGAGAAAAAAAAACATCACTTGCCAAGTTATTCAAGTGTAACTGTCATGGTTTAAAATTGTTTCTGGACAACAATATTATTGTATGATACAGTGGCATAAACAAGAATGTTATACCTGAAATCTAGAGGGAAACTGCAGTAAAATAAACTAAATCAAATTAGATAAAAACATTTAAATGATACAGATTTCTTTGTGTACCATCCATCACTCACCTGACGGGATGTCCACTGCACATTCCATTGTGCCGATGTCCCTGATTTTATAAAAGGCCCCCTTAATGTCACTGGTGTGCTGCTCCCTCACTCAATACTGGGGAGGGAAACAAAGGTACTGTAACTCAAGCAACAAAGAATGTAGCACCAACAAATGAAGTGATATACATTTCATAGCTATGCAACAGCAAAATGTAAGTAACGCCCCTTTGGTCTGGAGCAAAAATACCTGGGCAGTCATGCTTCTATGAGTATCTGAATGCCATTTATTTAATAGTTGACTGTCTGTCCTAAACTATATACATAGGGCGGACAAAATATTAGAAACACTTCTTAGTACAAAAGTGATCTTTAAAACCTTAATGAAGGTAGGATCTATTTCAAGTATGTTGTATGAGACTTCTGTGATTAAAACCAACAGTACAGACTAAAAATGTCCCAAGAAGATCTACAGAATCAGGATTGGCGCTGATCCATTTCCAATTCTTTGCAGTAACAAGGTGAAGAAAAATAAAAATACAATGAAAATAAAAAGGTTTGACCAAACATGGTATCATCTGTGTACTCTGTACAGTGTGCACCTGGCAAACCAGGTCACACCACTCTCCATTCAAAAACAGGTAGTGTGATAAATGCTGATATCAGAAGAAAACCTTCTGGCCATTGTGACATTTAATTTTCCCATCACATATTGTAGTCTCACCACAGGAACTTATATTTTCTGCTCAACAACAACTTGACTGTTTGGCTGGCAAAACAGCGCGTACATAAGGATTTAATTTGATTCATTTGCATCAAGACAAAAAAAAGTGTTACCAAACCCTGCGCTGGACTGAAAGTATTCGTTCTACAATCTTACAGCTTTAACCGAAACCGAAACTATTTTTTCATTATTTATTATTATCCGTAAATCAACAATACTAAAATTGATACCAACATTCGAGAATATGTAGCGGAAGCCAACGCATCTTGTGATCATTGTCGCTTCAGTTAATGCTAAAGCTAACCATCAAAGATATGGCTGCCAACACGTTATTTTAGAATTCATGTAACGTTCATAAAGTTAGCCCTTATGTTCCCGATACATTATGACATACGGATAAATTACACAAAAAATGCAATTATTTATGTTAGGCAGAAGTTGCATGGATAAAAGAAGAAATAGAGAAAAACGTTTTAGGCAACCGAAGACCCTTCGTTAACACGTTAGATAACGCCAAACACTGTCGGGCCTGCATTGCCTCAGCTAGCGCTAACAGCCATTCACAGATCACTGCAGCGTGCATTAGCGAGCTAACGTTAGCTTAAGTTAAAAATAACGATGACTTTGCGGTTTTGATAAAATTGTTCCATTAAACACAAACTGTTCTGCACGCTTACCAGTTAGACAACGTATAGGATGTAAGACCCAAACCTGCTGCCTCCAGGCCGCGGCCTAAGCGGCGCTTCACTGCCAACTCGTTCAGCTAGGACATTACCGCTAGCTCAGTTAGCACGCTCGTAGCTATTTAAATAGCTAGTTTGCTAAGACATTTAGCTGCTACTTTTTCCATCAACGCAGGCTCGTTCGCTCATTAAGGCTGCCGATCTGTAGCATATACTTACCCAGTTTATGTTCGATGGCTGCAATTCCTGTGTAGAAAATGCCAGATGGCTGCGGTCCTAAAATGTGCGGGACCAAACAATCGCTGAATATGCTAACCGTTAACGTTAACCAACTAACTGATCCGCCATGATGGGAAGAGGTATCCCAACATGCCATGCTGCGCGGTTTGAATGGCGGCGTCACGGTCTCCCAGGCAACTCCACGCCATGGTAGCGAACGGAGGAAAATTTCAGGACTGTGTAACATGAGAAAATGGCTGATCAGCTTTACTACTTGTTTTTGTCTTGGTGTACATTATCTTATGTATTATTTGATGGAGTGAACGATGTCAAAAAAGGGACCTTGTCATAACTACAAGTTATGTACATGGCCCTGCGTATAAAAATATACAGTACAATGACTTTATATGTAGCATGTGTCTTTTTACTCACTTTACTCGAATTCAAAATCAGACCTTTAGTTGCACTCGGCTTTTTGATACAGCCATATCCTTTTTTTTCTTTGTGTTTTGCTGGGTTTATACCCTGGTCCAGACAGAAAAAAAATCATTTTTTTCATTGACCAATATTTTTATAGTTGAAATTACAAAATTAAACATAAACATGACATCAGTTTGTATAAATAAGTGGATAAAAAGAAATCTTTAACAATCTTAACTGCCCTAGTTGTTAATTGTATTCCACTTGGTCACTAAATTGACAAAGCTTTTTCTCTCAGTGCTCACACTTGACAAAACATTTCCCATGGACTATTAAAATGAAATATGTTTTATCTGACACAGCCAATTTCTCTCTTTTACCTTTTCCGGTTTAACTCATCATTTTAACAGCAGTGGATGGAATGACATCCATCTCACGTGCACAGTTTACAACCTTGCCACATAATCTGACATGTGTGTCTCACTGATTCTAAACCAGGCAGCACTGACTTTTTTTGGTCTTTGCCTTAAGTGATCACAGTTGAAGAGTTTAAAAGTCACTAAAGTGGTATTAAAGATCATCTAGGGCTAATGTTAAAATAACTGTGCACATGTAAACAATATTCTGTGCTCTTAATATACTTGGCTTTAACGTCTGTTTTGGATATCTGATACATTGACAGTTCTTTAATATGAGACACGGACCATATAATGGTTCTCAGCATTATTTCCTGTAAACCCTAATAAGATTTCTGGGGGGACAAATTTACCCTGACTTCTGGAAGGTTGCGTGGATTGCAGATTTTCTCGTAATGTGTGACGCTTTTGACATAAAGCCAATCCTTTAAATCCAATTTAAATTGAACAATGTGATATAACTTGAAGTTTATTTAGTGTTAATTATAGAGTTGTGTATCTGCATGAAAAATGAAGTATGTTCAGACAGTATTTAGTGCTTTTATTTGAAAACAGATTAAATGGCTGCATGGGAATAAAGTAAATAATCAGAGGGATATACAGTATAATTTGTGCCAAATTTAAAGTCCTCCACCACTCAAAAATGTGTTTTACTTATTTTAACTGTATTTGGATGTTTGACCCTCACTGTGCAGAATGAAGTATATGCAGAGTTTGAAACTATAACAATGTTTTCGCATTCGTCTGGTGAAGGGGGAAACAGTTTCTCTGTGTTCACCTAAAATCTGAGTTTTACACATGTAACTATGAGCCTGATTTGAGAAAATTATGGTCCACGTCGCGACTTAC
This sequence comes from Xiphias gladius, assembly GCF_016859285.1. Lineage (NCBI taxonomy): Eukaryota > Metazoa > Chordata > Actinopteri > Istiophoriformes > Xiphiidae > Xiphias > Xiphias gladius. Next base: position 12,373,960 of record NC_053415.1, read on the forward strand.
ACAAGTTTGACGTGGAAACTTAAAGTCTCCAGTGCACAAACACTGAGAATGGGCTATACTTTGAAGCAGGAGACATCTTGTGTCCAGCAGTATAAAAACATTTGCATATCCATAGCTTCTGGGTTTTTCTGTGAGGGAGAAGCTGTAGATGTAATTTTAAAAGTTTTTAACAAGGTATTTCTACTTTTTTTTGTAAAGACATATCAAACATACAGAGTATTTTATCCGTCTTAAAACATGCGTGGAGGCGATCTTAAAGTTTTCTTGTCGGTTAATATTGGTCCTGATTGCGCTTTTATTCTGAAGGATGTGCGCCGGAAGTGTTCCTGTTGTTGCTCTGTCTGCGAGTTGCTGTCAAAACGAGACGATAGTGAGCAGAAGTCCCACTAGTCAGTGTCCTGTGGTTACTCGAGAAGTATTTTTATTAGTTAAGAGACATGAAGAAGAGGTTTAACATCAACCTGGATGATTCTGCTTTCACCAAAGAAAGGACACCGGTCGGTAGTTTGCCAGAATTTAACGCTAACATCTTACGGCTAGGAATTAGCTGGCACAATAACAACACCTCTCCAGCTGCAAACTACAGTTTTCAAATTCTTTTTTTTTTTAAATAGCTTACCAACATAGCAACACAAAGTTTTGGTCAGGATATCTTGCTAAAAACGCGAGTGCTTGATTTACATGATTTCATTCATAATTCTCGACTATCTGACAAGCTTTTCATGTAATTGTATTCCAGCCAAAGCCGCAGTTTCTATCTTCATCCAGAGGAGGACAAATCACCTCAATCTCGTCTGCATCTTCAGCAAAGCCTGCTCCTGAGCCGGTGGACCAGCCCTTGTCCTATGCAGAATATGTCGTAAAGAGTAAAAGCAATGTGGCTGCTGCTCCTCAGAGAGTGGCTCCCCTCAAACTGCCCAGGACCGAGGAGGCTGGGGTTACCAGTCTGAAACAAACCGAGCCCGGTTCATTATCATCTGCCATAGGAGGGGGCGAAACAGTTCAGGACTGTGCTAAAGGGACTGAGGGTGGATCTGAAGGGATCCAGGAGAGTGAGGAGAGACAGGTGGCTGACACAGACCAAAAACTTGGTAATGGTAATTGTCAAAGGTCAGATGCAAGCCTCACCCTGGGTCCTAAACCGGTGGGGTCTGGGAGCAGCATTATTGTCAGTCCTCGACAGGTATGCCCCAGAAAGTATGTTTTTTTTCACTCAGGCAACAGCAGGTGTAGAGTTTACGAGAACTATTTATGGAACTATTTATTCTCCATACTTGCTTATTTCAATTCAGGTCCAGGTCATTCAGTTCTTAGCTACTTGCCATGGAGAGTCAGGCTCTTATGTCGTAACTAGAGAGAAATAAGTGTTTTCAGGTTTCTTAGTTGGTTTGCACAGTGATAGGTATCTCATCACATGTTTGTTTTTACTTATTCAGAGGGGAAATCCCATTCTGAAGTTTGTGAGGAGTGTTCCATGGGAGTTTGGGGATGTTGTACCAGACTATGTCTTGGGACAGACGACATGTGCTCTGTTCCTCAGGTGGGTTTTTGTGCCTTAAGAATAGTGTGTACATGTGTGTGAGATCAAGAACAGTTGTTTGCATGTGCACACAGAGGAGTGCGTTTTATTAATATTTGATCAGCAAAAGTGGCTATGCACTTTTTTTTTCATATGTTTTCTCTTTCTTGTGTGTTTTGTTTTGTTTTCATATTGGTTTTTGGCCTGGCTTTAAGTCTGAGGTATCACAACCTCAACCCAGACTATATCCACGACCGTTTGAAACAGCTTGGAAAGACATTCACGCTGCGAGTGTTACTGGTTCAAGTAGATGTGGTAAGTAAAAATGTTTTGTAACACCAATCTTGACATTGATGAGTCATATTAATTCGATCAAAATTTAAGAATGTGTTATGTTTTACAAACAGTAGAGTTTTAATTCCTTAAGGTAATATTCTGGTTGTTGGGATTCATTAAACTTTGATTTTTTCACTATTTGGGCAGATCAAGACATGTTTTAATTCATTGGTTGCTGCATATCTAAACTGTTAAAAGTCTGATATTTTATCAATTACAACAAATTGATAAATTAAAAAGCTCAAATTATAAAAATTGTCATTGAAATCTGTGTTCTTATTCCACTTATTTTCTGCATATGTTTTCTCATCTCCTGCTTTAACATTTACGGTGAAAAAGTCTGTAATTATGCTGGTGGTACACTTCAGACTCGATCTACAGCACTTGCAGTGCTGCAGTTAAGAAAACTTCATTTGACATAATTTTTGTTTTTTTGTTTTTTTTTCCTCCATGAATGAAGTGGTGCTGTTCAAAGCTCTTTGTTACATTGATTCTCTGTTTCTCCTTGTTCACTTTGGTTTCCTCTCAACAGTTTTCTTTTTGAAGGAGACATAAAAACCTTTGGACACATCCGGTCAGCTGTTAATTCAAATAGCAAAAACAAAAAACAAACAAAAAACACAAATACCTTTACATTTCTGTAGGCTACATTGTTAACTACTGTAGCTCTTTGTCTGATAGGTAATGTTTTTTCACTACAGCAAGTTTTGACAAGGATTGGGATGTTCAGTAATGTTATATTTTACTAAATGGAACAGCCTCTGCAAAACCAGGAAACATTGAAAGAGAGCTGTAATGTAAGCTACCCATTAGTTTGTCAAATATATCTTGCCTAAATTGAATCAGTTTCATTAATAGTGGTGTAATTGAAGTGTGACTTGCAGCTGGAGGCTATTACAGGTCTTTATGTAGGAAAATATAGAATTGACAGATATGTATACTGTATACGTACTGTATGAAAAAGATTTGGTTCAAAAACACTTTTTCAGGAAATCTCTTCTTTGCAACAAATCTAAAGCTCCAAGTTCCATTTATAAAGCTTTAAGAATTAATGTAGTTTTTCTCACTGACATTGGTTTTTCATCACAGAAGGATCCTCATCATGCATTGAAGGAGCTGGCTCGCATCTGCATCATGGCTGACTGCACTCTCATCTTGGCTTGGAGGTAAGACCTGCAACAGGTTGCCAAGAAGATACAGCAGTTTGTTAAAGGACACAGACATAAAGGAGAGTGTACTGGGAAACTGTTTTAAATACATTAACTTCCTGATTTAAAAATGATTCTGGACGATAAAATCAGACATTTCTATTTTTTGAATTTGTTGTGTGATGCATTTTTAGGTTTGTAATGGGTAGTTTAAGTCTTTCATACTGCAACAGTCATTCATGAAATATGGTGGTTTATTCTGGCCAGGATCAACAGATGGAAAAATACTACCTAGCATAACTCTAGCTCATTTTCTTTTTTTTCTGTTGGTAAGCTAGCATTGTGCTTCGCAAATAAACTATTAAAATAAATTGAATAAATGAAACATTCCTTATGTTTTCATTATGTTGATTTGACAGTCCAGAGGAGGCAGGGCGTTACCTGGAAACATATAAGTCATATGAAAAGAAACCAGCAGACCTACTGAAGGAGCAAGTTGAAAAAGACTATCTGTCAAAGGTGGGTGGATTCATCCTTTTCTATTTAAAGATTTTAATGTCTGTTGCTATTTTTTTTATTGTGACAGTCTTTCCAATTTCCAAAAACATGCGAGACATTTTAATCTGCCAAAGTCTTGCGGTGGTTTTTAGTCTTTGAACAATGCAACGCTGATTGGATTTTGATGTTTGTTTCAAGGTTACAGACTGCCTGACCACTGTTAAGTCTATAAACAAGACTGACGCCATTACCTTGCTGTCCACTTTCTCGGTGAGTACCACTGAACATAGAACAGTATTTTCGGTCGATTAGCTGCTCAGAACAGCAAAGACTCATCCTCTGATTGTTGTCATCCTATTATTGGTGTATATTCACGGAGCGATTTGATGGTGTACTCTGAGTTCATCATTTCATTGTACTTAGTTCATTTAGCGATGTTCTCAAAGGGAATGATCTGGTCAATACACTGAGAGGATGAATTCCGGGTTTGTTTGTTTTTTTTAATTTGTTTTTGTTTTTTAAATACAGTCTATAGAAGGAGTCATCAGTGCCTCTAAGGAAGACCTGGTTCTCTGTCCAGGCCTTGGACCACAAAAAGTAAGTTAAAACACATATGTAGGATACGAATGTACAGAGGGTAGTTGGAACTTTTGTTGAATTACTATGTTGACATTATGTGCTTGCAGGCGAGACGACTCTACGAGGTGCTGCACAAGCCCTTCCTCAAGTCAAAAACAAAAGACAGCTGAAACTTCTGACCAGCGATGTGTGACATGATTCTGAAAAGAACTTTATAAAGTTGGTCATCACGTTGAACAGGCACATGAGGACTGTACTGAATACTACAAACACTCTTTCTATGCCGAGTCAAAGACAGAAATGTGTAATGTGACTGCTTTCAGACTGAGAATATAATTTGTTTATTGTTGAATTAATTTTTTATGAAAATAAATATTTTATAATATTTTTTGCTGTATTATATTCCTTAATTCTTTCGAACTTCATTTATTTAATTTACCCAACACAAAACAACCAGAGACTGCTTGAAGATCTTTTCAATTAACAGAAACAAAGGATAATTTCAAAAGAATATTTTTAAAATACATGAAACTTGAACATTGAAACTGAGCTTTTTTTGATGAGTGAGAGAGAGGGTGGAGGGTGGTGGATATCATACCTTCGGCCAATCAATATGTTACAGATCTGGATTATTGGTCTACTGTATAAATACTCAAGTATACATCTGTATTTGAATGACAAATGACATACCAATCTGAATATAAAGAAGAGCAGTAAGATTACTCAAAAAGGGGTAATACTTAATTTTTTGGTGCAAATTTACTCTTAAATGTGCCAAATAATTTAGGATCCAAAAATTTAGGTGTTCCTCCGAGATTTCCTTCTCCACGTTCGGAAAGTCAACTTTACTTTGAGAGCTTTGAATAGAAATAAGAAGTAGGCTGTAATAATGAAGTTATCACTGCGAAAATAGTGGCAAAATGAAGAGACCTCATGTGCAGGACTTACCGAACTCCAAAGTGGATGAATAATATTAAACTTATGTGGGATGTAAAACATAAAAATAAAAACACATTCAATATACAAAATATAGCACAATTGCAATAAGTTTTTGACATGATCTCCAACCCGTACAGAAACTGCTTAAAATGTTTGTTCTTTCCGACAGCACGTGAAGGCACAGAAACTTAATCTGACGTCACATCAGGAAGTGTTTGCAGTGCCCAGGCCAGTCGAAGTGTTGTGCTGAGGTTTTTACCGCTCATTTCACATCCGAAGTTACACCGTGTTATGTCGTGAGTAGGTTCAACCTGGTCCTCAAAGGAAAGCAAACCGCCGTCGGACATGCAGGCAGAGAAGGAGGATGAGGACGATACAAGTCCTGAAGAGTGCGTTGCGCTGTCCAGTTTCACTGGAAGTGGCAGCGACCAGGTTGGGGACCCGCACAGACCTCCGGCAGGATAACAACTGCACTCTTTACACCAGAAAGGTTACACTCGGGTTAGTAACACTAGCTGTGTCGCCTTTGTCCCGCAGCTTAGTTTCAGCAGCGGGGACAAACTGCTTGTGCACGCCAAGACTTCGTCAGACTGGTGGTGGGCAGAGCTGCAGGGGGTCAGAGGTTATGTCCCTGCCAGCTACCTGCGCCCGGGTGCTGCTGCTGAGGAGGAGGAGGAGGAGGAGGAGGAGGAGGAGGACACCTCCCTGGAGGACCCATGGCAGGACGAAGAATACTTCGGCAGTTATGGGACGCTGGTTAGAAACTTTAAGGAACCCTCTTCCTCTGCATGTCTCAGTTGAGCTATCAACAAGTTGCACACACTAAATATTTTATTTTGATTTGCAGCCTCAGCGTAGTGACTGTCATCCTATACTGGAATAAAGTAAACATTTTGGCTGCAGGAGGGAAGGAAATTAAACTAAAAAAAAATTAAGTATGGTTCGGAAAATATTTGTCAGTTATTGTAGAGTATGTACAATTAATGAGTTGATGGGCAAAAACTATGAAGACCCAAACTGTGAAATATTACATATACAAGACATTATGAATTAGATAACCATTTGAATAAATGCAAGGAAAATACAGTGTATATTATAACCATGACAATCTATTTTTCCCCTACGTTTTATGTAGTTCTTTAAATAGGTTTTTATTTCTGATTGATTTCATCACACTTTTTTCCCAATGACCATTATTTTATAATGCCACTCTCCACCACAGTCTTTCTCTGTCATTCAAGGCAAACCCGGTACAGACATAGTTACGTGATTGTTGTTGGCTTTGGTCTGAATGAGGAGACACCAAATCGCAGTTTGAAACCATTTTTTGATTATTTCCAAATTTCAAGGTGATATATTTAGCCTGTATTTATTTGTAAGGTTATTCATTTCATAATGTCATCTTTATTCAATATATGACGGATTGGGTCTCTATAAAAGAACCTGCAAAACTGCCGATATGGTCAATAAGGACGAAAATATGTGTCGCATGTTGAACTGTCCTCAACAAATTATACCGCTTATCATATTTTATTTCATTTTGTCAAACGATGCAGAGACTTCACTTGGAGATGTTGTCAGACAAGAGTCGCACCGAGGCGTACCGGCAGGTTATTCTCAGCAACAGTGCTTCTCTGAAGAATAAGGTGGTGATGGACCTCGGCTGTGGTACTGGCATCATCAGCCTGTTCTGCGCTCAGCTTGCACAACCCTCAGTGGTAATGTCAACAGTGTGGCTGCTTGGGAGGTTACTCAAACACTCAGACTCTTAGACACACACACACACACACACAGGTCGTTGGTTAGGTAGGACACAGTGTATAGGCAGGTCAGAGAGTCACCTGTTGGCTTAAGTTAATTTTTTGAATAAAAAACATGTCCCTGGGCACAAACATGTAAAAGGCCCCCCATCCAATCAATCATGGAAGCAAGAGCTACAGATTCAAAGAGACATGTTTTAGGTTGTTTTAAGTCTCTTTTTCGTTGTTGTTTTGTGTGTTTGTGGCAGCTTTTATGTCCTTTTCAGGTTATTTTGCATCCTTTTGTAGTCATTTTGAGTCCCTTTGAAAGTCGTTTGATAGACTATCCAAAAAGAAATGTTAACAATCACTTCAAACCCGGGGCTTCCTGACCCCTTGAGCCCCTGCGACTCTGCCCAGTTGACCCATTCAGTAAATTAACACCCAAATATCATGAAAATATGCATATGTCAATCAGTTTATGCCAAAAATTAATAGGTAGTATTCTAAGCTTCCAAGTATTCCAAAATGACAACATAATTTTGAGATATGATAGAAAGGAAATCCAGAGAAAATTGGTAAGAGGAACAGAATCTCCGCATAATATACCAAATTACTCAGTTTACTCATAGGTGTAAAGCTTATTGAACATTACTGAACCTATACTCCCATCTGCTGGACAACCGATTGTTGCTACATGGTATAAACAGCATGGTGTTCACAGTGTTTAAGTTAACCTGTGGTATTGTAGGTGTATGCCGTGGAGGCCAGCTCCATGGCAGAGTACACCAGACAGCTGGTGAAGCAGAACGACTGTGAGGAGGTGGTTACGGTGCTCCAGGGGCGAGCTGAGGAGATTGAGTTGCCTGAGCAGGTGGACGTCCTGGTGTCCGAGTGGATGGGTAATTGCCTGCTGGTAATCAGGCCACTGCCGATACTTTTACTACCACTAATAAGTCACTGTGTGAAGGTTTTTGTATCGTGGATGTTTTACGTCAGTATCATTAGTTTTATCTGATCCCATTTCTGCTCTTCCACTCTCAGCTGTGTGGAGGCTTGAATATACTGCACTGTGTCTTTGTCCCTTCCATCTGGTGTAGTTTGAGTTCATGGTGGAGTCAGTCCTGCTGGCCCGGGACCGCTGGCTGAGGGAAGGCGGCGTGATGTGGCCCTCATCTGCGGCTCTCACCCTGGTGCCATGTCAGGCCAACAGCTATTACGCAGAGAAAATGGCCTTCTGGGAACGGCCTTATGGCCTGGACTTCACTCCTCTTCAGTACGAGCCATTAGTCACCTGTTTTAAGCGAACATTTTCCTGTCTCACTCATATTTTTTTTGCATCTACCCTGATTTTGTAACTGACTAAGTCAGAGTTTGAACATCATTTGCAGCCTTAATTTTAAAGATCTACAGTTCAAGCCAGAAGTATGGCAACCACAATTAACCTGAAGTACAATAAAAGTCACTGTGAACAACACATTTCTAAGTTTATATCAGTCTCAAAAGTACTTCATTTTATGAGAATAAACTTTGCATGTAATGACTCTTCATGCCATAATACTTTACTGTATGCGAAACATATGGTGATCTGTTGACTCATTAATGCAAATATTTTTTTTCCACACAATGTACATGGCTCCAAAATCAAACCCACCCCTTTAATTTTTAAATATACACCAATCATTATGCACATAATAATTGTGATTTCAAAATAGATCCAGTGTGACTGATCTACCCACACCTAAGGCAGCAACTGCCTGGCGTCTATGTATTTCTGTAAGTCAATAGTAATAATAATAATTGACCTTTGATGCTAATTTTTTTTATTTTTTTTAAACTTGGAAGTAGTAAATTGGCAAGATAATCTTATCTCAGTGTTGTACTGCTGATGTTTTCTGGAGTTTTCAGCCGCATCTCATGGCCTTCACTATAGGTGGATACAACTTGCTTAGAAGTTGTTGGCATTAACAAAAGAGAAAAGACCAGAAAGTTGCAATTTTTAATTTCTGCTGAATCAGACAAAAACACTGGAATTGTGACGTACAGTATATGACAATATATACATACCTAGCACGAGGAAACCACCCTAGTGAAGAGGAACAGTGGTCATAAGACACTGGCGAAGATAGTGATATTTGCTAGGACACTTCAAATTATAGCCTCGGTGATTAACATTGACTTAAATCAGCTCTGTCTAAACTCATGCAGGTTCGCAGTCCATGCTGCTCACCAATACTTCTAATCCAGTACAGACTACATTACATATGTTCACATTTACTTTGGCATAAACTCAAGAAACCCATAACTGTTTAAGATCTGTTCTACTGCTCTTTTTTTCTTATGTGTGCTAAAATTCTATTTGTCCTTTTCCCCATTGGGTCGTGTTAGATATGGTCTGTGGCAGCATGGCGCTGAATGACATTTCGTCTCTGCAGGCCGTTGGCACAGCAGGAGTTCTTCACCAAACCCAAGTTCAGCCACCTCATTGAGCCCAGTGACTGCCTCACCGCTCCCTGTGATGTCATCCACCTGGACATGTACACTCTGCAGGTTGAAGACCTGGAGGTACTGTGTGTGTGTGTGTGTGTGTTTCATTATTAGAAACTCCTCCAACCCCGTACAAGCTGGATTTTGCAACTAAAGGAATGTGGTTTTGTTTCTCAGGAAATCAAGGGTCAGTTTCATTTTTGTGTGGAAAAGTCTGGTGTATTCCATGGATTCACTGCCTGGTTCACTGTTCATTTTGAGAGCCTGGAGACGGGAGGCGCAACAGTGGAGCTACACACCGGACCTAACTCTGAGTATAAAACATAAAACACAAAAACTTTCTCCAACACCTATTCACTCTGTTCTGCGGTTATAACATGGAGACGAATGGTTTATTCACTAACGGCAGTGCTCATGAGCCCTTACTGCAGGTTTAACAGCCAACACACATAATTCAAATATTATCAAAATTAGTTAGTGGTAAACATACTAATACTTTGGACTTTATAACCACTGTCTGAATACATCTCTGTGTGTCACAGGCTGCAAACACAATTGTAATACTCAGTAAGTAACTAAGTCAAAAACTGTAATGCACGATCATATGAAGTAGACTCTTTTCTCCTCAGGCCGACACACTGGAAGCAGACTCTGTTCATGCTTGACAGGCCGGTCCGTGTGTATGCAGGAGACTCGATCAGTGGAACCATTGTCCTGCGCAGGAACCCCGTGTGGAGACGCCACATGACCGTTACGCTGCACTGGAACGTGAACAGCAGCACAGAGGAAACAGACAGCTGCCAGGCAAACTAAAAAATCTTCACTTTATTCACCACATTTGAGTGATGCATTGACTATTGTCCATAAATTGGTTGTAGATTGTTTTATTATCTTTTCTAGCATTTTGTTTACATTTTTCCATGCAGTGTGACTTAGTTAAATACATTAGCCTCCCAAGAGTCCTAACTTTATCTTTGGTGTCCTTTGAGTTTTTCTCTTGTGTTTTTTGTCCCCCCCCGTCTGTTTCCATAGGATGGAGCAAAGAGTTTCCCAATGTGGAGGTGACAAACTCATACCGTGTCCATCAGCGGCAGAGATCCACAGAAAACTAGTCTAATACATCCTCTGTTACGTTTAGGGTCAGCAAGGTATCAGCTGTGAGCTGCTAGTGACCTGTAATGAAGTGTGACTTTCATACTACAATGAGCGTGACGGGTCAAAGGAGCCTCATCTGGCAGGACATGTAGTTGTACTGTGGTACGCCTGATAACTATAGGCCCGGGTGATTCAACACACCACGATTAATGTAATACGAGCAGGTTAGCAGAGAAGAACTTGCGTGCTTAGTATGAACTGTGGAGCATCGCTGTATTTTCAGCTTAAATGCATATCGGGCTAAGTGGGAAAATAGGTTTTATAGAAGACTGCTGTGTTGAGACTGCTTGACAACTGACACACACAAAAAAAGGGTTTTTTTTTACAGATATTTGTGGTCTCAGATGCAACAAAAAAAAACGTTTAAGTCTTCCACACTATGTTTTTATGTTATTTTTACTCTACGTGCATATTGTTCCACAATAGACATTTAGTTTGCATTGTTTGTCATTTTTAAGTGCTATACATGCCAATAGGCTTTCATGGATTTAAGAAAAACTGATTAGCCACAAATGAGATTGGTTAGAGATATAGTTTTTATCTCACTTAAAAGATTAGAGTGAGCGATGTGTGCCACTGAAATGTTACTGTTACAAATGTTAGCCTTTTGAGTTAAAATATGCATTAAAAACAACAAAACTGTAGTATTTACAAAGATAATTCTTCACAATAAAATTAATTATTCTAAATAAAATTACTGTACAATTAGTAAACTCATGTTGATTTAAATCAAATAGTGTTTTGGGAGTTATTGAGCTACAAATTTGGTCTCTGTCCCTTTGTCTGATCATCTGGAAATGTCACTTTTCATCTGTTTCAGGTGGGGTTTTTTTGTTTTCTTTTTGTTATGACGACTTGAAACTACCGTCCTGCATGTGTTATCATGTGCTGTGGCAGAACTGCTGCGACACAGTTCTTACTTAAAGACCATGTTCGTGTGAGTGGATGCACCCCTCTGGGTCATTGCTCCGTTTTACTCTTTGCTTTTGACCTGGAGCGTGTGTTGACCTCGGAGGATAAAGCCTGAGCAGGGGAGGGCTCAGGAGAAGTGGGCCCGGAGAGGGGGACAAACAGGGGCGGTTTAACAACTTTGACTTTAACTTCCTTGCTTTTATCCTTCTTCTGCCTCAAGTGTTTGTCGCAGTGGTTCACAAACGTGTCCAGCTTGACGAAGGTCTTGTTGCACACTCGGCAGTGGTAGGGTCGCTGGCCCTTCTTGAGGCGTATGTGCAGCCGGATGTATGACGATCGAACGAAGGTGCGGCAGCAGACGCCGCACTTCAGATCCTCCGGGCTGCCATGAGTTTTCTGGGGCTGGGCTGGTGCCGGCGCGGACGCTGCTTTGGCCTGCCCAGAGGACTCCTCCGCCTTGTGCGAGAGCAGGAGCGACAGAGAGCGAAAACCCTCGCCGCACTGCTCGCACTTGTAGGGCCGCTCCCCTGTGTGCAGACGAACGTGCGCCAGGAGCCCGGCCTTCTGGGTGAACGACTTGTCGCAGTAGGTGCACTTGAAGGGCTTCTCGCCCGTGTGGAGCCGGCGGTGGGTCTTCAGATGCGAGGCACGGCCGAAGGTCTTTCCACACTCCGGGCATTTAAATGGCCTGTCCCCGCTGTGGATTATCTTGTGCGCCATCAGGTGGGAGGACTGATGGAAGTACTTGCCGCAGGTGCTGCACCTGAACTTCCTCTCCTTGTTGTGCGAGGCGAGGTGAAGGGTCAGGTGGGCGGAGGAGATGAAGGTTTTGTTGCACAGGCTGCAGCTGTGGGGCTCCAGGCGGATGCGACGGTGTGGCCGCCGACCGTTAGCGAGGCCGCTGCCCGCCCGGCAGGATGGACATTTGGATGGATCGTCTGCTTTGAGCACACGCTGCTGCGTAGGAGGGGATGAAGTGCTGGCTGGGTCGGGGTCGGGGTCGGGGTCAGGCTGTGGTAGGCTGAAACTGCACCCACAGTCTGAGCAGTGCCCAGTCTGTTGGCCTTTGTCACTGGTCTTGTCCAGCATGGCGCTATCTACAACCATAGTGGCTGAGGAGGGGTTTTCATTCTCACAGGGACACCTGAAAGTGATAAACACACATCGTTTACAGTGGTGCGGCCGACGCGGGACCCGCGCTGTACGAACGCGTGTCCGTGTCCACCTCTGCTCATTAGCCGATCAGCGCTATTACTATGAAAATAAAGGGCAAGTCACGGAACAAGCAGTTGACAAACAGCGCACGGTAGTACTGTACCAAAAGCGATCTGAATACGTTGGCTCCCGAACTGACCAAACAGAAAGACCACAATCGACATGCTAGTGCAGCCATCGGCTGTATTGTAGGCCCCGCTTCGCCCTAAACAATGAGGTTATTCGAGGATGCGAGTAATAGCAGATAAATCAGTAGTTTATTCATTTATTTATTTCTTTTACATACCGCCGTCATTCTCCTGAAGAAACCGTGCACGTACGGAAAGCCATTATCTTGCGGGCGCAGTTAAAGGTCGCTATAACGGAGCCAGGAAACCACCGGGGTATCGCCGGATCGCGTTTCGTGTCCCGCGTCTTTTCCTGCAAGAAGGTGCCCGGATTTCATGCTCAAGAAGTGAGCTGCAGCCTCATCTAGCGAGTGGCGGAGTAAACGTCGGACGCGCGTCAAGGGGAGGGGGTGTGGGGGGGTGCAGAGAGCCGATGAGCCGAATAACCGGCCCGGTGCAACACGCGAGGCAGGGGCCGCTTCGGCCGTCACACGTGAAACCAGCGCGGGCAGGTAGGCGTCAAGGGTGTGACGGCCTGCGGCGCAATGCCGTGGACGGGCCATCGCAGAGGCTCCTCAGCGGAAACGACAACTTCCCGAGAGCTTCGGAGAGTTTCGCTACCGCGGGGTGATCGGAGGACACCAGGGGCAGGCTCGCTCCCCGCTAAGTTTCGTTTGGCACGAAACGGCACTTGCTACTCGCGAGAAACGAAAGACACAAGCACAGGGGTGTGCGGTGAACCAACGTGCCGTGTTGTGGTTGGACCTCGCCGGCCTTTATATACACCCGAACTGTTGTAACATCGTTAGTTTCTCTGAACTCTGCAATAGATCAACCGATGCGGCCCCTCCGACTAATATGACTGAGGTACTGTGTTTTTTACGTCTGCATCTCCGACTAAATTAGCCTGCACTTCGCTTAGGTCATTGTGGGGAATGTTTATAGAATATGACGGAAATATTGTGGAAAGTATTTAATATAATGGGATATTATGAATATTATGGAAAATGCATGCAGTATTAGAAAAAAGCTCAGGAAATTTCATGGATTTTTTTAAAATTATTTTTTTAAAAAGTTTGTTTTTGAATTTCTCGAATCTTATTTTTGTATTAATTCTTATCCTTTCCTTTTCCTCTCTGTATTTATTAATGTATTCTTCCGCGTATTTTGCCGCTGCATGTAACTTGTCTATTTCCTGCTTGGGTCCGAGGCTTTACTCAAAACCCAAACTGCAGGTGCTGAGGCATGGTCAGCCTCAGCACCTGCAGCCCCCCCCCCCCCGGTTACAGAGAGTTTTTCCCGGTGTGCCCGACCGATTGCACCGTTATAAGACCGCTACCGCTTCAGAGTAGCTGCTTGGACGGGCGCTGCGAGAGCCCTTTAGGCGGGGCAGATCAAATCAAAGTCAGACCATTCAGTGGTGGAAATCCGGGGTCAGGCTAGACGTGGAACGGCTTAGCTGCTTTGACCGGGTGATTCATCAAACTGGATGACCACTGGGTCCACGGGCTCATGGAAGGAGCAGCTGCCAGTTTCTCGCATGATACTGCAGGCTGACTCAGCAAAAGGATCTGGAAATGAAACCAGAAACCACCGCAAATCTAGAACTGGGTCGATGTTGCGAAAGACCTGTTTCGGGTTTTCCAGGAAGCACCATAAACCTGCTTCGCCAAAAAAAAAAAAATCATCGGTTTTACGTATGTCATCGTATTATTAACTTAGTTCTTATCTAGAGTCAGTCTGATGATTTAATTTCTAACAAAAGACTATAAATCAGTTCACACCAGCATGTTTGCAGCCTGGGGTCTGAGCATACATTAACACCAGTAACTGCTCTTTAATGTTGTGGCTGGATGGTGTACAAGCCTGAACCACACGCCTAGGGCCAAACGAGCACAGAGAAGTAAATACATATGGAAGTAACGATAAATACAGAAAATAATACATGCGGAAATAAATACATTCTAGATTAACCTGTTATGGGTGTGAGTGGATGATGTTGGTCTAGCAGACCTGCGAGGCATAAACTCTGCACATAAAGGAACAGAAGAAATCATAACTACAATGTCAGTTCTAACTAAAGGGCAGTTTCCTAAATATAGTCAGAATTTACTATTGATGGATTTTTGCTTTAGCTTTAGCAGTGTTATTAAGATCTGCAAGAATTGTCCATATGAAGGAAAACAAATGAATCTACCCCCCCCCAAAAAAAAATCTAGTAAAAGTGAAGGTTCCAATGTATCATCTTGAAACCTTAGCGTGGCAAGTGTAATTTATCGTCATCAATGGCTCCATTTGTGACATGAGGCTTTGTTTATGATATTGTTGTTGTATTTCCATGAAATAAAAAATGTGCAACAAAAAAAAAAGAAGTTGTATTTACAGTATTGGTTTTCAGTGGGTTCTACCTTTAAGTGCACTGACAGGACCATGGACATGTCCTTGGTAATATTTCTGGGAGTTCTGGAGCATTCAATGGCTTTAGGAAAATTTAAGAGGAGTTTAAATTCTTTGTTTACATATATATTACGCACGTCTTTTCAAGGCAGATATTGATATTCTTAAACCAAGCATCAAAATTAGTTTTATGACAAATAAATAAAAAATAAATACATAAAATTAAAATAGAGGGGATTTAGTATTTTTGCCAGAGTTACATACCTGGCACTTTAGAGAGAGTCTTTTGGGGGTATATATATATATATATAATTTATCTTTTTTTTTTTTTTTTTGGACCTTTGATATAATTAATAGATCATTTGTAACTTTCAAATTAAATGCTCTGTTACACACACACACAGACACACACACAAACTGCTCTCCAGTTATAATAGTAGGATAAAAATCAATACAGGACATAAATTCTTTTTTTTAAATTTCAATTTATTGATTATTATTTATTTTTTCATACTTTTCATTATGTCATGCACATGGAGTTGCTAAAACAGGGTTAGATTTTTTGACATGGTTAGAAACATTTTGAAGTTAAAGATGCAGAAATCTGAAAAAATTACAATAAAGCAGTCAGATTCATATACATTAAACAATGATGCCTGATTATGTATGTTTTTTTTAAGCTTTGTAAAGCATTCAAACAAATATTCAGTGGTCATGATGTATTTATGAGGTGTTTTATATAAACAACGTCTCCTGTTTGAAGTGCTTGGGCCTTAAAGCTTTGTTTTAACCCACAATTATTGCTAGCGACTACGATGATTTCATTTGAGTTTGATGTGGTGGTGCATTTGTCACAATACTCTGATTCCCTTACAGCATCCATCCCACGAAGGATGAGCCTGAAGACGAAGAAAAAAGCTCGGTGAGTTTCACCTTTATCTTTTATTACAATTACGTACTGACATTACAGTAGAACCAATTCCTAACTGGATGCGATGCGGACAAGCAAGAGAGCGAACATCAGATTATTTCAGTGTTTCCCAATGAAGATGTCCTAACCTGCTCTGTGCATCCGCGAACAGGCAGAACGACTTTTCACCCTGGCTCTATTTCTGCGAAAATTTTGCACACTTGCTCCACCTCCAGTCTATTTTCATACAATGTTTTAGGTTTAAATCTGTGAAGTTAAACCTGACCCGTAGCTATAGGTGCTAGCTAGATTTTAAGATAACTCCTTTATTCTGACAGTAGCCTAACTTCCAGTAAATGTCTGTTAATCAACATCACTCTTTATTATAGCCGATATAATGACCCTATACAAAATAAAACAGTGTACAAATCACAAAAAAATAATTATTCTAGCTAAGGAAATGATTTCAATGTGCTCATTTTCAGAGGGAGAAATCACAAGCGATGAAAAAAAAAAAAATCACCCCCTCATCTCGCATCCCTTCATTGCACTGCATCACTCGTATATCTGGACAATTTAATGTCCATTTACTAAAGTTGGCTCGCTCCCTGTATGTTTGGAAGAGGTGTAAGACGCGGACCTCCTTTTGTTTCATTTTGGCTGGACCGCAATAGCAGGGCCAGCCCTATAAAGGCAAACGTCCATGACTGAGTGACTGACAGACTGAGTGATAAAGTTATACCATTGGTCAGCCGAAAGCCAACTGACTAAGTCTTGGAGTTTCCCCATTGGCCATTGCTCTTTCAAAATGAGTCTATTGCTTAGAATACATAGTTTTGGAAAACCTTGCTGGTTGGTTAATCAGATGGATGTTATGTATGTCGCATTAAGAAGTGCAGACTCTTGCTGTAAAATGTTGCTAAATTATACACTTTACAAACAGGCCTATACATACTTATTGATCGCCCAAGCAGCATTAAATCATCAGAATTCACAATGAAAACTGGCATGGCATTGCCTCTGAACCTTTTTTAAAACTCAATTGTCAGTACAACTGAGAAGACTAAGATAAAGCTCATATTTATACTGATTGTGGGTTGAGTGCAGTGCCTATCTTTTTTCTTTGAATTAAATTTAAATTCCTTGTGTCTAAGAGTACAAAGTCACATACAATATACTTGTGAATATTATGACTCTGAGTCCATTTTACTGACCAAACCGTTCTTCTCCGTCCAACAAGGAAATACTAGGTATCATCTGATTTCAAGTAAAGCACTTCAACTCAATGGCTAAACATATAAGCAAAATATACAGTATGCGTGCTGGTCAAACTTGACTCTAATTCCGGTTCTTCCAACCCTAAGTCCTTCAGGAGGACTCACCTTGTGTTGATTTGAATTTTAACTTGAGTTTCTCCATAATCCTAATGCTTTGTTTAGAACGTCCTTCGGGGCAACGGCACCGCCTTTCATTGACTACCTGAAAGATATTCTACGTCGATATCCAGATGGTGGACAAATTTTGAAGGTTGGTACAGTGCTTATTTGTCAAATACTTGTTATAATATATAACATTTCATATTTTTTTAACTGATACATAACCCTCTAATAGCATTATTCTTTAGATCTTGCTTAAACATACCTGGATATTGGAAGTCTATTTCTTTTGGTATTGAATCCTAAAAACAGGTGAATTTATTTGGTTTACATGTTGGATAAAAATAATGAAAAACATTCAAATTGAACTGGTTCTTTTTGTCTTGTCAATAAAACAAGAAAAGAGGTGTTACATTTAATGAACCCATTGATCACATTAGTTTTGATGTGATAAAAACCTTGACTGGGGACTGACGATCCCTGTTAAACAATAAAAACAAACACCTTATGGCGGTTACTATTTAATGTTGCTATAGTGTCATTGTCACTGGGTGGACAGGTTATTGGAGTAGTCCATATTGTTGGAGGTAAATAATTACATGTAACATTGTCACCAGCTGTAGGAGCCTGCTGCTCAACAAAGGTACTTCTATTATTAGGGTCACACAGGAATTTGGCAATTGTTTAGTAACATTTTCTTTAATATGCATGGTTTCAGGGGTAAAATAGTGACAAATATTATTACCTGCCTTAAATCACCCAACAATTTAAGTTTTCATTTGCAATAAGTTAGATCTGTTTGCTTTGCTTTAATTACTGTTTGTGTGATAGCACTTGGTTTGTTGACCCTGCCCAAAAACCTTTTTTTGTATTCCAACCAATTTGAATTCATGGTCAAAATCGTAGCTTGCTGCTACATATTCACTTTCTAAATTTAGATTTTGGCTATGTAGTAGGATGTCCATAGAATCCTCAGACTATCTAACTATCAAACTATTTTGGTCTTTTTCTGGGACACTTAGCTGGATTAAATTGTTGTGAAAGGACAGCCTTTTTCTCAGTTTTTAAACAGATATAATATCAATTAAGTACGTACTCCAGCATAGGTATGAAAGGTAAAAGGTATAAAATAAAACTGGTTATTATAATTTTGTGCAAAGCATGCTCCTGTGAGCATTTTCACTGACATTTTGACTCCAGCACAGGTTTTACTAATAATATTGGTGATTTTTGCAACTATTTAAAGTGTCCCAGTAAACCATGACAATGTGACAGTGCACAAACAATACCGAGACCCAGAAACTGAAGAAGCTAAATCAAATTCAACCATCATTAATGTTATAAGTAAGACCCGTCCTTTCCTGACTGTGACGTGTCAAAGTGTCTTTTTTAAAAAGGTCAGGTGCTATATCCTCACACTGTCTTATTGCAAACAAGAAAATCAGGATTAATTTAGTTATACATAGGTGTTCCTTTGCATTTGACAATACACTGAGTTGCCAATTTACTAGGTACCCCCATTTTAGTCTATGGAGGTAGACAAAGTATTAGAAATATAATGCAATGCAATTCAACAACACAGGAAACTATAGCCTCCAAAATTACCATGGAGCTTAATCAATACACTAAAACTGAACACTGATAACCAACATAAACGTAAGACTTACAGCAGAGCTGTAACTGTACTAAGTCACGTAGCCCATATTTTGAGCTTGCTACAGTGGCGGTAGCACAGATGAACATTGGAATCCTTAATTGTTAGCTTTGGTCTGCTAAGCTCTGTTCATGGTTATGGTTTTCATTTGTCAACAGGAGCTGATTCAAAATGCAGATGATGCTCAAGCCACAGAAGTGGTTTTCATCCATGATGAGAGAAGCTATGGGACCAAGAGCCTTTGGACTGATGAACTGGGAAAATACCAAGGTCTGTACAATGGTCAGAGAATAGCAGTGTTCTGGGTAGTCATCAACATCAGTCACAATGTATTATTCAACAGAAATATTGCATATATATAAAAACAAAATGATAAATAGAGAAAATGGGAGGTAGCCTGATGACACAGCTTGTTAATCTCCCAGCAAATGGTCTAGTACTTAAATGTCAGCCCTGGCCCCCTAATTTTTGGAGTTTGTATGTTCTGCTTGTTTTCAAGTAAGTTTCCTCCCATAGTCCAGTGTGGTTTTCAAAAGAGGATGTGTGCGTTATTTTGTTTCTTGTTACCACAAAATTCTTATTTTTGTGATCTTGACAGTAACAGACTGTTTTCTGTCAACCCAGCACAAACTTGGTCATAATGATCACTTGATAAAATGGTATTACAGTCTGATATGCTAATCATTTAAGGCAGCCTCTGCAATATACTGTATGTTGCTGGTTACATTTACAGTAGACCATGGAAACAATATTAGACAAAAGACCCCAACATTACTATAATATTACTAAAAGAAGTTAAAATGCACCCATTTTAGTCAACTGTTTACAATATTGAGACCTTCTGGCAGAAATTGCCTTATGTCTGCTGATTTTATATTTACAATCTCAGCTTCTTAAGCATTTTTAACCATCATTCAGTTTATGCTGGGATGGTCTTCAAAATAAGCAGTTAGAGAGAGACCGGGGAAATTTAATGAACACATTTATGCATTAACTTAATGTCATAAGCACATTGGAACCTTTTTTTTTTGTTTGTTGTTGTTGTTTTCGCAAAGGTCCTGCTCTCTATGCCTACAACAATGCTGCATTCTCTGATGATGACTGGGAAGGAATTCAGATGGCAGGGAGGAGTGTCAAGCGCAATGACCCAAACAAAGTTGGGAGGTTTGGAATCGGCTTCAACTCTGTTTACCACACAACAGGTGAAACTATGTACAGCTACCCCACATATTCTTAATAGTCTGAGTTTAAGTATTAGTCTTAAGAGAAAATACATCGTAAATTAACAGCATAATATCTGTTTCACTTTATTCACAGATGTGCCATGTATATTCAGTTCAGTTCACCTTGGCTTGATGGACCCCCAAGAAAAAATATTTGGAGAAAGAAATGGAGGTTTTCTGTGGTCTTTGGATGATGCAGAACACAGAGAAGCTCTGATGACCATGCATGATCAGTTCCAACCCTTTCGGGATATAGTTTCGCTTGTAAGCGGACAACAGTGGTCAAAAGTTGTCATGGAGGATCAGCACTTTGACGGGACAATTTTCAGATTCCCTTTGCGAAACAAGGCATCAGAAATTTCAGATAATCTATATAACTCTGATAAGGTCGTTGAGCTTTTTGATAGCTTCATTGCAGATGCAGACTTAAGTCTCCTGTTCCTCAAAAATGTGACCTCTGTGTCATTGATAAATATTAACATACATGGAACTGTTAACACCAGACTTTTGGTGAAATCCTCAGTCCCCACAGATGTTGTTTTGAGGTCAGAAGACAAGCCAATCACTGAGGGTTCGACCAGGTTCAAAGTGATAACCCTCAACTCAGATGTCCATAAAGAAACAAAGTGGCTTGTGACAACATGTACCATGAAAGAGGGAAATGTAGAAAATCTTGATTCACTCGCAAAAAAGTTGAGCTTTTTCCCTCAGGTTGACTTAGCATTCCCTTGTGGTGAGAAGAGAGACTGTAGTGACAGTAGACTGAGCTGCTTTCTCCCCCTCCCAAACAATGACTCCAACAAGACAGGACTCCCAGTTCATGTCAATGCGTGCTTTGGTCTCACAGACAACAGAAGACACATCAAGTGGCAAGAGGAAGACCAGAAACATGATGAACATGCTGTGTGGAATGAACTGCTGATGAAGGAGGTGCTCCCACAGGCATACCTCATGATCATTCAAGATGCAATCAAACTTGCCCAACAGTCTATTCTCCCTGCCCCTTCTGTGTACGATCTGTGGCCAGATATTGTCCAGATACAGCACAAAGACAAATGGTATGCCATTGCTCTGGATGTTCTTCGTCACTTATTCAAACAGAATATGGCTGTCCTCTCTCTTGCCAAAGATGAAAGAAGGTTTATCACTCCATTAGAAGCTGTCTTCCCTTGTAATGGTCCAACAAGCCCTGACATATTGGCCGCCATTGAAAGGACTCTGGTTTCCTGTGGAGAAAACCTTGTCACGTTACCAGGTAGTGTTGCAAGAGCTATAAATGAGGTCTATCCATACCTCAACACCTTAAAACATGTGACTCCAACATTCTTAAGGGACATTCTCCACAGGACTGGCGTGCAGAACATCTCTAAAAACGACAGACTCTGTCTTTTAGAGTACATTTTAAGTGATGGAAAATACAGAGAACTTAAGGGTCTTCAGCTGCTCCCACTCAGCGATGGCTCTTTCAGATCTTTCACAGACAGAGAGGAGGACACTGCTTTAATTGACAGCAATGAATTTCCAAGGTAGGTTTTTAATTTTTGGCTTTATTATATGTGTGTGTGTGTGTGTGTGTGTATGCACACACAAACACGCACACACATACACACACACACACTACACACATTTAGGTAAAGCCATGGCATTACAGCCATTTTTATAAATAGTCCCTCCATTTTAAGAGGCTCAAAAACAATTGGACACAAACATAATTATAAGGATTATTTTTAATGCTTGAATGAAAATCCTTTGCAGTCAATGACTGCCTTAAGTCTGGAACAAATGGACATCACCAAATGCTGTGTTATTCCTTGAGATGACTCGCCAAGCCTTGACTGTGGTTGCCTTGAGTTCCTGCTTGTTTATGGGGCTTTTTGCCCTCAGTTTTGTCTTCAGTAAGTGAAAGGCATGATCAGTTCGAATGAGGTCAAGTGATCGACTCAGCCGTTGAAGAATATTCCATTTCTTTGCCCTCAGAAGCCCTTGGGTTGCTTTCGCAGTATATTTTAGGTCATGATCCATCTGTACTGTCGAGCACTGTCCTGTCAGTTTTGAATGCTGAATCTGAGCAAATAGTATAGCCCTGTACACTTCCGAATTCATCCTGCTACTTCAATCAGCAGTCACAACGTCAATAAACACCAGGGACCCAGTGACACTGGCAGCCATACTTGCCAGGGCCATAACACTGCCTCCACAATGTTTGATAGATGATGTGGTATGCTTTGGATCATGAGCTGTTCCTTTCCTTCTCCAGATGTTGGATTCATCTGTCCAAAGAATCTTGTTTCAGAACTGGGCTGGCTTTTTTTGATGGTTCCTGGCAAAGTCTTATCTGGCCTTTCTGTTCTTGAGTGTTACCAGTGGTTTGCACCTTGTGGTAAACCCTCTATACATTCATGAAGGTGTCTCTTGATAATAGACTATGACAATGATACATCTACCTCCTCCAGAGTGTTCTTGACCTGGCTAGATGTTGTGAAGGGGTTTTCTTCACTGAGGAAAGAATTCTGCAGTCATCCACTTAAGTTGTCTTCCGTGGTCTTCCAGGCCTTTTGGTGTTGCTGACCTCGCCAGTGCATTCCTTCTTTTTAGGAATGTACCAAAATTTTGATTTGGCCACTTTTAAAATTTCTGCTATCTGTCTGAAAGGTTTGTTTTGTTTTTTCAGCCTAATGATGGCCTCCTTCATTTACATCGACACCTCTTTGGAACACATATTGAGAGTTCCCATGAACAGCTGCCAAATGCAAATTCAACACTTGGAATCAACTCCAGACCTTTTATCTGCTTAATTTGTCATGAAATAATGAGGGAACAGGCCACACCTTGCCATTAAACTGATTGTTAGTCAATTGTCCAATTACTTTTGAGCCTCTGCAAATGAGGGACTATGTATAAAAATGGCTAAACAGTTAATGCAATATTTTTGTAAGCTAACTGTGAAACTAACTGTGTGTATATATACATACAAACACACACACAAATATATATGTGTATGTGTATCTGTGTGTGTGTGTATATGTGTGTGTCTAAAGGTGTGTCTATAATTGGAAATAAAGTGTATCTGTCAAGACCATTTTGGGCTTAAATCCATACAACGATCCAGCATGTTGCTAACTTTTCTGTCTGCAATTAGGTAGCATACATTGGGTTTATCTGAGCTTTTTTGCAAAAAAGACACCGGTGTGATGGTTTCTAGACCCACACCCAATCTCAAATATGTTGATTATACATTAATGTCACCTTTCATTTATTCAAAACTGTTAATATGATTTGTTAATATGATCATATTTTTTTTTTATCTCCAGGAATGTTCTACTTCAAATTTACTCTCAGCATAATATAGACTATTGACGTAATGTAGTATAGATTAATACAATGTATAATTATGTACTGAAATTTAAGCAATTATATCCCTTCTAAGTTGACATGATAGCAGTTGTTCTCCAAATCCAGTCGTAGGAAAATAATACTGATGGGTCAGCCTTACTTGCTTCAGTACATTATTAGACTGAAAAAAGATTTTTCACTCAGTGTACAGTAAAATTATATGCAAATGTCGATTTTTTTGTTATATGAACAATGAACATACTTATCCTTTTTTGCAGAGCCTTGCTGCCATGCTGCAAACACCTCTTTATCCCAAATGACCTCAGTCCAGCCTGCATCGAACACCTGAAAGAACTGGCCAGAAAAGGTAGGAATGTCATTTTATAGAATACAGTGATTTAAGTTATTTGCATTTGTCATCTGCATGTTTTCACACTACATCTACATATATTTTTCAAAAATCTATGTTTCAGATTTATTCAAGGTCATCAACATTAATGCAGACCAAGTGGCTGACTATACAAAGAGGTATTTGCCACAGGAATGGAAGCAGACAAGAGCAGGGCTTTTTACCTGGAACCTCAGAAGCAGTCAACATCCACCTTTAGACTGGCTCCAAGAATTCTGGAAATTTCTCAACACTCACTTCAAAGAGTTAAGTCGTTTCAATGGAATACCATTAATACCAATCAGTCCCCTGTCTGTCAGTCAGGCTGTATCATTAGCACAACTACAACAGAACACAACCCTCATTTTTCAGAAAAGCAAGCAGATTAGCTTGCCAGATCAAATAGCTCAGTTGCTGAACAAAGCTGGTGGCACAGTGGTGAGAGGAAACAAGTGGCTCAAGCACGTAGACCTAGACTCCTATGTGCTGTGCCCATCTCCGAGGAGCGTCATGAAAATATTGTTGAATTTAGATTATCAGCATCTCATCAGAGAACTCAAGACGGCCCCTCAAAGAACACGAGAAGAACTGAAAGATTATCTCTCTCGTCTGGATTCTCTCTCAAGGTGTGAGAAAGATTTACTCTCAAAGTTACCTCTGTTTCAGACTATGAAAGGATTGTGTTCTGCAGCTCAATCAAAACAGGCTTTGCTTCTATCTTCTGGTCTAACAGTACCAACAGAGCTCCCTATGCCTGATTCAGTTGTGCAGTGTGCTACTGAGGCTGATCGCAGACTGTTACAGCTGCTCAAAGTTAATCTCTTGGACACAGCTGGAGCAGCCAATCTCCTCATTGACTGTATTGAGAAGGGGTCTTGCAGCAAAGAAGACACTGAGAAAATCATGACTTGGATTTTACAGCACGGTAATATACTTTTCGCTCAGAATCCGACCTTGAAATGCAGATGTAAGGACTTAAGCTTCATTGAAGTGAATGGAGAGCTGAAAAAGGCCTCAAGCTTTTTTGATCCAAGAATTCAAACTTTAACAGTCATTTTTGAGTCAGACTTTTTCCCCCCACATCTATACACTCACACTTCGCAGATGCTTGAAAGCCTAACAGATCTTGGATTGCTAAATAAAGAAGGAGATGTGTCACCTCAGCATTTGTTGCGTGCCGTCACTTTGATTGACAAACTGCATGTTGACTCTCAAACTGAAGCTCTCAAAAGAGCTCAGGTGCTCTTGAAAATAATTGATGCTAATAATCTACTGTCAAAGTTTACGCATGAGCAGCTTCAACGCCTAAAAATGCTAAAATGGGTCCCATGTGATAATCCTGGAAACAAAAAAAAACAATGCAATGACAAATCTCAGGAAAGTTGTGTCTTCTGCCCAGATGAAATAAGACATTCTGTGTTCAAGGACATTGTTGGGCATGTAATGCCTCTGGTGGGAAAGCTCAGTGACAGAGTTAGCGACCAACTTGGTTTCAAATGCCAACCCCCACCTGAAAAAGTGATAGAGAATTTGTCAGTCTTGACATCAAAAGCACAGGAAATGGATGATCCTGAGACAGATGTGGATTTCAAAAGGGAGCTGCATAGCATTTACAGACACATGCAAGACCACATCTCTGACTTTGCAACAATGATAAACAGGGACACATGCTGGGTGTGGAACAACAACCAGTTTGTTTCACCAAAGGATCTGGTTCTTGACTACCCACACAATCTAGACCTCAGCTCTTACATTGACAAGGTGCCAAATGAATTTCGGTCATACAATAAGTTGCTTAGGAATTTTGGCCTGAGAACATGTCTTTCAGATGAAGAAATTGTTGGTATTCTTCAATCTATCCAACAAACTACTGAAGGAAGGCAACAGCCATTTGCAAGTTCCTCTGAGGTGAAAGTGTCAGTAGAAATTCTTAACTGGCTGTGGAGAGAGAAGAAGACAGTTGAGGATGACATCCCAGTGCCAGTCATCATAGAGGGTGAGGAATATACGCTGAAACCACGGTCAACAGCAGTATTCTGTGATGTAAGTAAAAATGGGTTGAAAGAGCTTACATACAGCCAGGAGGAAATTTATGTAATACATGAGGAAATCCCAAAAGCAACAGCTGAATGGTTGAACATTCGATTTCTCAGTACCTGCATCCTCGATCCAGAGTTAGTGGGAATAGAACAGTGTGGACAGTCTGAGCCAATAACAACACGTATTAAAAACATTCTTAGAGAATATGATGACGAAAGTGACATCTTCAAAGAGCTCATTCAAAATGCAGAAGATGCCGGGGCAAAGGCCTGTAAATTCTTGGTGGATTTCCGAGTACACAAAGATGCCCCTGAAAGTCTTATTGACCCTGATATGGCCCTGTGTCAAGGACCTTGTCTTTGGGCTTTTAATAATGAGCAGTTCACGACTGAGGACTGGGCAAATATTGTCAGAGTTGGCTCAGCCTCAAAAGAAAACAGGGTGGAAAAAATTGGAAAGTTTGGACTTGGATTCAATACCGTGTATCATGTGACAGATGTTCCCTCCATCCTTAGTGGCAACAGTCTTCTCATACTTGACCCGAATGTAACTCACCTTAAAAAGCATATCAAACACAAAACAAATCCTGGAATCAAGCTTGATCTCTCTCAGCAGCGACTTTTTCGTTGCTTTCCTGGTCAGTTTGGACCATATGAATGCATTTTTGATTGTAATTTCACCAGACAAAGTCCTCCTGAACCCTATCCGGGTACTCTGATCAAACTACCTTTCCGAACTGAAGAAGAGGCTCTCCAGTCAGAAATAAGCACAAATGTGTATCACAAACACAATATAATCACTTTTCAACAGCATTTGACCAAGAATTCACAAACTCACCTACTTTTTCTGAAGAACGTCAATGCATTATCTCTACAAAGTATCTCAAAGAATGTATCAACTCCGCCAAGAGATAACGAAATAGAAACCATCTTCACTGTCTCCAAAACCGCTGTGAGTTCAATGACGGTTCCTGATGAAGCCAGTGTGTCAAAGCAGCGTGAAGTTCAGAAATCACTGATGAAACTTGATGGAAAATGCAAAGAGGTAATTGACTGCTGCACAGTCAATATTGTCCAAATCACCAGTCAGCAATCTGGTCTAACTGAAGTCCAGTCCTGGCTCCTGTACAACTGCTTTGGGACACATCAGTCGTTGAAAATGGCCCTTCAAGAAAACAAGCAAGCCAAGTTCTCTTTGCCCATCGGGGGTGTTGCTGTGCCTTTGCAAAATGATCCACAAACTGGGAAACCGGCCTCATTACAAACAGATCTTGTTGGACAGGCATTTTGCTTCCTTCCTCTTCCCATTCACACGGGTCTTCCAGTCAATGTAAATGGAACATTTGCTGTGACGAGCAACCGAAAAGGCCTGTGGGAGAGTGGGCTGAAACATGACTGGAACAAAGCTCTTCTTCAGGATCCTGTAGTCACAGCATATGTTACTACACTCTTGGCACTAAAGAAAATGTCTAAAAACAAGCAACTGCAAACTTACTGTTATCACACCTTTTGGCCTGATAGAGAGAAAGTGAGTGAAGTTTTCAAGCCTTTGGTGGATGCATTTTACTCTGCCATTGCCAAGCAGTCCTTTGGCCCAGAGCTCTTTAGTGATGGAGAACAATGGTGCTCAATGAACAGTGCCATATTTCTACATGAAAGCATTGAAGAGGATAACGACATCAGTGCGCTTGCAATGCAGGTGTGCAAACAATATGCAAAACCACCCAACCTTATTGTTCCTCTTCCACATTGGCTGAGAAATAGCTTCAAACAGGCAGGCCTAGAAAAGGTTTTACAGAACAGAACATGGAACTGGGAGAAGTTTTACCAAGAAGCAGTTTTTAACAACCTCGGTACCATGGACCCTATGAGTAGAGATACTCTTGTGCTGCATGCTATTGACCTTCACATCAAAGAAATTGACAGTCTACTGGTCTGCTATCCATGCATCCCAACAAAAGGTGGACAGCTCCAGTATATCAAGAAACTTGTGAATCCGTCAGGGAGAGGGGCCTGTCTTTTTGAACCAGAAGAGGGACGCTTGCTTGGTGGTACCAAAAATGACTTTTGCTCCCACAAAAGGATTCAGCGTTTGAGGGAACTTGGAATGGCAAGTGATCATCTCAATTTGGAGGACATCACAGAGAAAGCAGGAACAATCACCAAAACCTGGAGCACTGACAGAAAGAAAGCATATGAGAAGTTAAAATGCCTTCTTGAACTTATGAAACATCACATGAATGATAAGGACTCTCTCCACTGGAAAACACTGAGGATGACTGAATTTCTCCCAGCATTTTCACCTGGAGATACAAAAATGGAGAGAAATGTAACACTTAGAAGGCCCACTGATGTTTTTAGTGACAAATGCTCCCTAATTGTTAACATGACACAATCTGTGCTGGATCATAATGGTCTGAAAATACAGAGCAATGATCCAGTCCTGCAAATGTTGGGAGTTCATGACAATCCAATGCCTGAGACAGTTCTCCAGCAGCTGCAAGAATTATGTAAGCAATCTCAATCCACTGACAGACCCATGCTTCACAAAATAGCATATGAATGCTATAAGTTTCTAAATCACTGGCTCAGTGATTGTGGGAATTCCACTTTCATTTCACAGAGGGCAAATTCATTCCCTTTCATCCTTGTTGGCGGTACATTTATTAATGTGAACTGTGTAGCTGAAAATGAGCAATTTGAAGCAAAACCCTACCTCCATGTACTTCCAACCGTCTTTACAAGTTTTAGGAAGCTCTGGGAAAGTGTAGGTGTTGAAAAAAAATTTACAATCACTCAGTTTCTAATTGTGCTCCAAGACTTGCACCGTCGACATGGAAACAAGCCCCTGCCAAAGAGTGATCTGTCAATGTGCCTCACAATTTTAGACAAAGGGATATATGAGGCCAAAGAGAAAACAACAGGTGACTGCCTGATACCCAATGAACATGGAGTTTTACAACCTGCAAATGAGCTGTTTTACAATGACAGCCCATGGATGCCAGTGGATTCAGGTATCACATTATGCCACGAGAAAATCCCACGGGTTATGGCTCGCCACTTTGGAATCAAAACAACCAGGCATCGTACTCTACAAAGCCACATAGCTGAGAGCATTTCACCATTTGCTTTTCAGTTTGAACAGCAAGAGCAACTAACAGTTCGAATTAAAAACATTATTTCAGCCTATCCATCAAAGAAGGATATCCTTAAAGAGTTAATCCAAAATGCTGATGATGCAGAGGCAACAGAAATTCACTTTGTTTGGGACAAAAGACAGCATGGCAAAGAAAAAACATTTGGGAAGAAATGGAACCCTCTGCAGGGTCCAGCACTGTGTGTGTTCAACAACAAAGTGTTTTCTGATGCTGACCTGGTTGGCATTCAACGGCTGGGAGAAGGAGGAAAACACAACTCTCCAGGGACAACAGGAAAATACGGAGTTGGATTCAACTCTGTTTACCATGTGACTGACTGCCCCTCAATCCTCACTGGAGATAAATTACTTTGCATTTCAGATCCCAATCAAAAATACATTCAAAATTATTCAGACAAACCACCAGCTGGCATTGGCTATAAACTGGATGACATTTTCAAGAACATGTACATGGACGTCTACAAATCCTTTCTTCCAGACAACTTTCCGCTTAAAGACGGCACTATGTTCAGATTACCTCTGAGGATCGGTACCATGGCAAACAGCTCTAAAATATCACATCAGGGAGTCACTGACCATGACATGAATGAACTGTGCTCTGCCCTCTCTGAAGATCCTGAAGGACTAATTCTGTTTCTGAAAAACATCTGCAAAATAAAAATCCATGAAATCAATGAGCATTCAGGAAAACTCGAAACCGTCTTAGCGGTTGAAAAAAGTCTATCAAAGACAAACAGAGAACAAAAAGATGCTTTTGTAAAACTTAAACAAAATGCACTAGAATCTGACAAACCAATAACTCCACACAGGGCCATTTATGGAACAATGATTTCAACCTCAGATAAAAGACAAAGTAAATGGATCATTGCAGAACAGTTTGGCTCATTCAAAAACAGTGATGGAAGAGAAATAACAATATCAGACAAACTTCCCCAAGCAGCAATAGCAGCACGCCTGAGCTCAATGAGCTGTATGGATTTTAGTGGACAAACCTTTTGTTCACTTCCTTTGCCAGGGAAAACTGGACTACCAGTGCATATCAATGCAAACTTTGAGGTAGACTCTTCCAGGAGAAGCCTTTGGAAAGAAGATGGACAAAGTCTGAAAACTAAGTGGAATGAATCATTGAAACAGAGTGTAATTGCTCCACTATATGCAGATCTCCTTCATTGCATCAGCCACAGTATTGCAGAGAACAAAGTTTCTCCTTCACGAATTGAGTTCTACTTCAGTAACTCGTACTTGTGTTTTTGGCCAACTGTGTCCAAAGATGTTCATCAGGATTGGTATGAAATGATACATGAGGTATACACATCAATCAAAGAAAGAGGCCTTAATGTGATTCCAGTGATGAAGACATCAACACGTATAGTTGCTGGCAAAAAATTTAAAGAATACTCTTTTGACTGGTCTGACATCAGAGAAACTGAAACAACGAAGGTACCTTACCTGACACATTCAGAAAATGATAGCATTAATCCCATTTTGGAAGATCTTGGAATGAAATTGGTTCCTTTTTCCAGTGCAATGCAAAAAGTTTGGAACAGTTTCAAATCCGCTGGTGTTGAACTGAAAGATGTGAATCCTTCAACTGTGCGGACTTTCCTGAAAGAAAAACCTCTCAGAGACCCAACCCAAACAGATGGGGAGTTACCCCTGCCCATAACTGCCACTCTGATCAGAGATGAAAGAAGATGTTCAATGCTCTTGAGTTTCTGTTTAAAAGATTTCTTCATGAAAAAGGTCACCAAGGACAATTCCAGTTCACTCGATGGGCTTCCACTTCTTCTCACAAGAGATAAGATTTTGACAGTGTTTAACTCCAAATCTTGCAAGATGATATCAGAATATGAGAGTCTGTTCTCTGGCTACGAGGACCGATTTGCAGATTTTCAGATCAACAAAGACCACCTGGATGTTCTGCAATCTTTTAACCTTGTCAAACGTCTGACAGTTCCCTGTGCAGTGGAATATCTAAAGCCGTTAATTCGGCAGCTACTTCAGAGCTGTGAAGTTGATCCACACAGTGGTCTTCATGTCCCAAACAAGACAATTTTGAAGTGGTTGAATTCACTTTGGAATTTCATAGCAAGCCAAATTAAACCTGCAACATCTAGTGATCATGAGAAAAGTCTGACATTAAGTGATGTGAGGCAGCTCTTCAGTGACTGCTACATTTTACCTGTTGTGTGTCCAAGGTTAAAAAACAAGCACTTTCTGCAAACAATGAAAGACATGCCAAGTGTGATTCAGTTTGCCTTGGACAGGGACATATCAGGCATCCTCTTCAAACTTGGTTTTATGAGGCTCGACAGTGTATTCTTCTATGAGAAACATGTAGCACGACAGCTACATTTACTTCTACACACTGAACTTATGGATGTGAATGATAAAAGCTCTGTGTTGGACCAGGTTTATAACATTAAACACTCAGTTTTCTCCCAGCTTTCCACTGATGAGATGAGAGAACTTCAGAGCTTCCTGCAGTCTGGAGTATCCAAGGCCAAAGACAATCAAGAGTACCAGAGAAAGCTCAAGTCCTTACCATTATTTGAAACAATATGTGGTGAAAGAGTGAGGATTGATGGACCTAAAGAGGTATTTATCCTCAATAGCACATATTCAAGGACATTTCCAGATCTGTTCATCCTGCCCAACAGCAACAGCATTTTCCTCAAAGACAACCTCGAGAACTGCGGTCTGTCACAAACACTGAAGATTCAAATCCTGGATGATATGGAGTATTTCATGAAGTTCATTTTGCCTGTTGTACACACACTCACAGAAAGACAGATGCTTCACTGCTTCAAGCTCTTACTGTCACTGCAAAGTCATTACAGTTATCATCAGTATAGGAACAAAATCATCTCCTCAATGAAGACCGTGAAATTGATTCGTAATTCTCAAGGCAGATTGGAGACAGCATCATACTACTTTGATAAGAGTGTTGAGCTATACAAGAAAATGTTGCCCAAAGAGAGATTTGTGCCTGAGAGATTTTGGAGCGAGTTTGGTGAAGAAAATCTACCAACAACAGAACAATCAAAACAGCTGCTAAGAGAACTTGGAATGAATCATGTTGTGTCAAAAGATGATATAATAAAGTTTGCATACCAGTTAGAATCAGAAGCAAAAGGAAACGGTCAACTTCAAGAGTTGAAAGAAAAATCATCGTTACTTTTCAAAACAGCCTTGAAAAAAGTGAGTAATGAAGAAAACAAAGAGAGGAAATTGTTGGAGAGGATAGCCGACATCAAGTTCATTTTTCCTGTCACAATTCGAGAAGAACTGTGCAACTATCACCAACCGTTTGCCGCTGAGAGAACTGCTGTTCAAATCAGAGGCTCTTTGATGGAAATTGATCCCAAGCATCAAGACTTCATTTGGTCTTCAATGCCAATTATACATTTACCAGTTTATCGGTCACAGAAGCTCCAGCAAATGATGAAAGATGCAGGTGCTCATGAACAACCACCTCCACAGTGTGTAACCAGCAACATGAGCAACGTCTGTCAGTCACCCTGTAAAACTGACGAGTTGATTGAAACCCGTGCTAATGTGTTTCGAAGTTCCTATGCCTACCTGCAAGCAAAAGGGTTTGAAGCACAGCCATTGGATGGTCTTCCTGTTGTGTTGGTTGAAAAAGACACAAAACTTGTGAGGACTGATGATACGTCTCTTTCACTCCCTGATGACCTAGAGTTCAGACCATATTTGTACCAAATTCCTCCACAGGATGTCATTTTCGCAGATTTCTTCAAGAAAATTGGTGTAAAGGAGAAACCTACTGCATTGCAGTATTGTAATGTTCTAGCAGCAGTTTATTCTGATTCTTGTGACAAACTACAACTAAACCCAAACCAAATGAAAACTGTGAAACGAGCTGTTGAGCAGTTGTTTCAGTTAATCAAAGCTGAAGGAAACCAGTCCCTTGTTGATGACGTAAAGACTTTGCATCTCCCTGCAGTAGATGGTCAATTATACACATCATGCACGCTGCATTACAATGACACAGTGTTTGAGACCAGGAGGTTAGAAGAGGCGCTGAAGAATAAGTTCCTGTTGCTTGAGAAACTCAGTGAATGTCATTTGGGCAGTGACATCTATGAGCATCATCGGTTGCTGAAATTGCTGCCTCCGAAACTTCAGCCTAAAATGCTGTCTCAGTTCACTGAGGAGAAAGTAGTGGAATTACACATGCAGTTTTGTGAGCTTGAGACTGACTGTGAATTTAGTGGATGGTTTGATAAACACCTGTCCTCAGTAGCGTTCAGACATGGACTAATATGTCTTATTAGAGAACAGTCTCAGGGAGAAATAACACAAGAAGATGCTGCTGACATGTGTGAGAAGACTTTTGGCAGTATTCAGATTGTCTGCTGCAAAAACTTGGAAACAGAGCTTTGGCTGAATAAACAGCCACTACACAAAACTGCCACAGAAGCTGATGTTTTTGTCAAACGAGGGCAACAAGGTTGCACATTTTACTTAAAACACAATGATGACATGGTTCCTAAGGTGATAAATGAAGTCAATATGACATTGACAAAGGAGATTAATGCTCTTTTAGGTCACAGAATTGCATCAATTCACCTCCCTGTCCTCGGACAACTTCTCATGTGTGACAGTCTGCAGGATGTACAGAAAACTCTGGCTAAGAATGAAATCCATGACAGTGCTGAAACTAAAAGCTTCCTTTTCAAACCACCAGCCCCTGGGACAGATATACCAGAGGAATGGCACGATTCCTTAGACATGAACATGCTCAATAACTTTGAAGAGGGGGAATATGTTGGCTATAGCACTAACAACAATTATATTTATGCAGTTATTGTTGAAGAACTGCCTGGGAAATCTGGACAATATTCTCGGAGATACAAAGTAGATATTGGACAAAATGAGCCAATTGAAGTCAGTTGTCTTGACCTGTATCAGTTTAAACGAGAAAAGAAGCCAAAACCTGAAAGGAGGACTCGCACATCTGCTGGAGCTACATGCATGGAACTAGACATTCTAGCTGGAGCTGTGCCACATTCTTCCAAATCATCAACTACAAGTTCCTCATCTACGAGATCCTCACCAGCCTCTGTTGACGAAGCTAAAATGGAAATTGACAAATGTTTGGCAGAGATCTGGACTCTTCCTGAGGAGGAGAGGCAGAAAGCCATCAAGCGACTGTACCTTAGATGGCATCCTGACAAAAATCCTGACTGCGAGTTTCTCGCCACTGAGGCATTCAAATACTTGCAGAATCGAATCGATGAGCTCAGCCAAGGCAAAGGCAAAACTGCAGGCTCGTCCTGTCCAAGGGGAAACTCCAATTTCAGTGACTTTTACCAACAATGGAATCAGGAGGCCAGGCATCACAGAAGTGGTAGAAATAGATTCTCTAGAGGCTCCCATTCCTACAACTTTTGGACCCATAATGGAAATGTCCCGAGGCCAAACAGAGAAGAGGCCCAGCGCTGGTGCAGACAGGCTCGCTGTGATCTCAATGCAGCATACAAAGACACTGATGGAGGGAGCACAGAATGGTGTCTGTTCAAAGTCCATCAAGCAGTGGAAAAGTCTCTGATAGCTGCAGAGTATAAAAGACATGGTCAACATCCAAGCAGCAGCTCCATTTCAGTCCTAGCTGTGCAAGTTTCTCAATACAACGTCCAACTGAGAGTTCTGCCTCAAATTGTGCAAAGTCTGAAGACGCTGGGAGTGGACGCCAGAAAGACTCAGTATCCCAATTGCCATCCATATCCCCACATTCCAAACGGACAGTTCAAATCAAGTAACGAAATGCAGGCACTGAGTAAAGCATCTGAGCTTCTCAGTATAATAGAGGCATATGTTAATTAGGGATACAAGACAAGCAGACACGTCATGCTGGCAGAGTCAATTTAAGATTTTTTTTTTAATGTTAAAAATACCGTTAGCCATATGGAGATATTGAAACATTACTATAAACAAAACAACCATATCATTTTTTTAACAGGACAAATGTAAGCATGATATTATTGTTGTGAAAATTCTGAAATGAAACTTGAGCAAGTTTGTTTCATATATGACTCATTACTGAGGATCAATATAATCACCGCATGAATTGTTATGAAAATGTAAATATCAAAGCATTTTGTGCTTTGTTGTTTATTTATGACTACTCACTGAGGACCAATATAATCACCATAATACTTTGTTATAAAAATGCAAATATCTAAGAGTTTTTAGCAGGAACTGCTCATTGAGGACAAATATTATCATTGTATGACTGTTACGAAAGTGCAAATTTAATTTTTTTTTTCAATTACGTAAACATTTATAACTACTCGCTGAGAACCAGTATTATCATTGTATGCCTGTAACGAAAGTGCTGATATCATTTTTTTTTTTTTTCAATTACGAAAACATTTTTAACTACTCACTGAGGACCAATATAATCACTGTATGACTTTGTTATAAAAATGCAAATATCTAAGAGTTTTTAGCAATTTTGTAAACACTTACAACTACTCATTGAGGACAAATATTATCATTGTATGACTGTTACAAAAGTGCAAATATCATTTTTTTTTTCAATTACGTAAACATTTATAACTACTCACTGAGAACCAGTATTATCATTGTATGACTGTAACGAACGTGCAAATATCATTTTTTCATTTTCAGTTACGTAAACATTTATAACTACTCACTGAGAACCAATATTATCATTGTATGACTGTTGTGCTCTGTGCAAATCTCAGTGGGTTTTTTCTTTCCAAGATTGCAAACATTTATGACTACTCACGGAGGACCCGTATAATCACTATACAACTTTGTTATGAAAATGCAAATTTAAAAACGTCAGTGTAATTTTGTCATTATTAATTCATTTTTGTTACTTTTACTACCTTTTACCTTTTGAAGTTAAAAATTGAAAATAATGATGTTCAATAAAGGATGAAACAGCTTTTCCTGTTTCCTGTTTTTAAATACCATACTAAAAGTGTGGCCAGGGGTAGACACTGTATTACTGTGACTAGTGAGTTTGGAATTATTACTTCCTCTGTCCTTTTATCGATGACAGGATGTATTCAAGACTTCTTAAAGGAAATCTAGTGTAAGAATACTGTGATAATTGAGGCATTTGATAGTGATGTGTTTGATGTGACATTTCAAAGTTTTAGACAGCATGCGTGTATATCTTCTGCACCATCTCTAGATTCACTTGTTTTTTCATTTCTCAATGCTATTTTTGATTTTGTCATAGTGATCGTGTACAGTATTCTTGCTCAGTATACAGAAAAAGCCTAATCCATTGTTTCTTTTTTTTTTACAACCCACCTATTGTTTTAGGGAGGTTTCACCACTATTAAGCACTGCTAACGTTGCCACTGAAGACAAACATTTCAAGTTAAAAGCACTTTTTTATTCATTAAGAAATCATGTTATGAAAATAATGACAACTAACCATATATCAGACAAATGTATCTTTTCCACATGTTAACAACAAAAGTTTGCTTGGGAGGATGTCACATCTCAGCAGTCACCAGAGCATAACTGTCTTCTCCTTGTGCTCGAAGTGTGCTTTGTCTCATCCAGGAAGTGGCCAGTTCCCACTGTTCTTTCACACTATAAAAATGTTTACAAGGCTTTTCATGTCTCTCTTCCCAATGCTCACACATGAGAATCCATTTCAAATTATTTTTGTTTGTGAGGGAGAAGTTCACATACATACCAGATTCAGTCTTTGCGTTATGCTTCCTGTCGACTCCTCCATCTGTTAATAATTTACACAAAACCTGTACATACTTACAGCAGGCTGGCGCCTGTTTCTGAAGGGATGTGCATATAGAAAAAACAAGCAACATACAGTGAAGTGAATCTTTACAAAGTTAAAGTAATGAGATGGGATGTTATGGGATGTCGTGACACTTGCCTCATAAATTACGTGCAGCTCACAACATTTTTCAACTCTCATTCAACCTTATGTAACTTGCAATGAGGCAATGACATTCTGCATCAAACCCATACCGACTACAATTTCTTCCAATCTTCTGCTATAAAACTCACATTCAACACAACTGACGATAGACAGACATTATTAAAAATACTTATGGAGTCATTTGTGTGTTTGTAATGGCTGATGTTAGGATCAAGTATATTCATCTTAGCCGAAAAGATGAAAGACTTTGGGTGCAATAAGAGCAGGATTTACCATACTAAACTCCTTCTGCATAATCCTTTCCTATCCAACAGCTGATAAACTTCACAAAATTAAGTTCAACCGGAGCTGGCACAGGAAGAGGCGTCTGAAAAAACACTTAAGGCTTAATTCATATCATTTGGCACGCTGCTAATTGTAAGCAACGATTATATTCTTCACTGTCTCACGACTTCGAATGATTGGTACTCACTGACTGCAGTCATTCAAAGCAACATCTTTCACATCACTCATATTGCATTTTGTTCTGATAAAACAATACCTATATTACACATTTTAGATTTAGAAAAGAACAAGATTTAGTCAAACCACAACATTATTTCTAAGCGTTTTGTTACTGACACTACAAACTAAAGCACTACTGTTGGAATGAGCAACATATAACAATAACTGCCCCTTCTCCAACACCACTGCTGTGTGCTTCTTTGTTGATGCAATAACATGGTCTGAACTGAACTGGAGCACAAAAATCGGGGTTCACTTTAGGGTGCAGCTGTAATCCGAAGAGCTGCCCTCCACAGATGAAATGACAATGCTCGTTGGGTAGAGTTTTTCTATGAAAAGCACAGGATGCTCTGGTTTTTTTGAACCGGGGTTTGGGTACTGGAGTCAGTGCTGTTCTATGGCACGAGTGTATGGCAAACAGAACTAACATTCATTATTTTGGAGATTGACAAAGTGTATTATGTTAATGGCACAGTGTAGTATTAAACCTTAACCACCTGCTGTACTGCTGTCGGGGGTCCTGGGTCAAAGGAGTCAGAGGTTCTGTCATACATACAAAACTCACTTTACCAAAACCAAAATGCCCTTTAAAACATTGCTTTAGGCAAAAAACAATCACAGGAAGAAACAAACATAAGGTTTGTTTCAGTCTTATATATATCTTGGAATTTCTCTCCGTTTTGCTGTACAGTTCTGTCTCCACGTTTCTTTCCTATTGTGTTTCCCCTCTGTGGTGGCAGCTTGCTCTCTTTCAACAGACGTCATACTGACATGGGGCCCACGACCGCTACAAGTTCAATATTTACTGTCATGTCGTGTCCTGTAGTGTGACGAGCCACAAGCAGGGGTAAGCCTCCTGCAGCAGGGCCCTCACATGTTGTAAGCCACGTATATGGGGTCCAGCTGGTCGGCCAGGAATCCGTCTCTGAGGTGCATGCGTTGCTTCTCCCCTCGGGAGTTGATGGGGATGACACCGGGGTCCACCACCACCACCACCCCTACAATGAGGTAGTGTTCCTCCAGGACAACATTGGTGACCAGGGCCACCAGGTCCAGGGCCTCCTGCTCAGATCCCTCCAACTCCACAACCACCACCAGGAGGTTAGTCCAAGTGAACACCGCACTGGAGGGAGGGGGGAGGAGGTGGACGAATGGAGGGAAGGAAAAAAGGAAGGAAATATGGCTGGAAATTATATGCAGAACTGGGTAGAAGTTAAAATTCATGTTGCTCAACTACATTTCAAATGTCAAATAGATAAACATCTGACTACATAACGAATAATTAAAACTGATCGGTAATAAAGAAGTGATCTATAATTGATGTAAATTTCTTACCATTCTGCTATGCTCTTATGAGAACGGATAACAGAGGTCTCAATGTCAATTGGGTGATACCTCATTCCCCTCAGCTCCAGAGTCTCATCAAGAGAGCCAACCACATAGAGGGCGTCATGGCGCTCTGAGAAATACACACACACACACACACACACACATGCAGTCACAGATTGGTCAGTTTACTGTATATCTAATAAGTTAAAGAAATCAGGTTTTGAGGTGATATTAGAAAAAAAAGGTGGTAGAAAATAAATTTAGTTTTCTGTTGTGAAAAAAATATAAAGTGTGTCCATCTTACACCGCAAGCTATGCAGTGACTGTAAGTTAGAGTAGGCAGTGACGACTCTCACCTCCACTGGCATCAGTCAGCTCAGTGCGCCGCAGGAAGCCCAGGTAGCCCGTCCTCGCCCAGACAGTCTGAGTGTCACCGAAGCTGAGCTTGGTGTTGAAGTGGTCGGCATGCAGCGCCTCCTCCC
The DNA here is from genome assembly GCF_016859285.1 of Xiphias gladius. Taxonomy (NCBI): domain Eukaryota; kingdom Metazoa; phylum Chordata; class Actinopteri; order Istiophoriformes; family Xiphiidae; genus Xiphias; species Xiphias gladius. Next base: position 12,413,301 of record NC_053415.1, read on the forward strand.
CATAAACTGTGTAGTAGCCTGTGGCATTGTGAGGACTGCTCACCCAGATCTATTACAAACAGAACAATGACAAGTGGTAATTGTTACACTGATGGTCACACACATCCACCACCCTCCTGGTCAAAGTTTCCCATCTACTAACTATGACCTCAAATGCCAAAAAATATAATTTTAACACAGTGTCAAATAAAACAGAATATCATAGGCATCATAAAAGTAGACTTTATGGCAGATCAGCTGTATTGGACTGCATTAGATTGTACAGGTGATCTAATAAAATGGCCAGTGAGTGTATACGTATACAATAAAGAGATTAAATGGTTTGAATGGTCTTCATTGGTAATGCATTTACAAACGAAGCTGATCTCGGCTGTTGTTGTGTTATTTCTGCTCATTTCTAACCAACCTACTATTAATAAAATGTCACATTCCTCACAGTGTCTGTGCTTGTGGGTTACCGAAATAGTAGTTTGATCACTTTATTAGTGATACGCAGCTTTCCGGTTTTGTGTGTGTGTGTGTGTGTGTGTGTGTGTGTGTGTGTGTGTGTGTGTATTCTCGCTTGTTGGAAGTCTAGCAGCGCAGAGCGAGGACTGGCTCTATAGTCAGAGCACAGCCAATTAAATGTTCCGCATCAAGAATTGACACATTTAGATTTCTAAAAGACTTTGAATTAAATTATTTTAAAAAGGGGTTGCATTACTACATATAAAAGTCTTTCCTTTAATCCAGTCGCCTTGTCTGAAGTCTGTGTCGTACATCTGTGAAAAAAATGTGGAATGTAAAGGCTGACCAGAATCATGGTTTTGTGTATACATAGCAAATAAACTGGCTGGGGAAACCAGGTTGCTCTAATCTCCTACCCCAACTATGGAAATTGGGTTTTTCTTCAGATGAAATTTAAGATGTCGGGTTACCGCAGAAGTCTGACTTTAACCTGAAAGCCTGCTATGAAAGGCTCTTCAGATTACGCCTTGACTTACCTCTCCTAGATGGGAGTCTCCCAAGGGTCCTTTAGTCTCTGTGTTTGCAATGATCACTTTCACTCCTGGAAGGATCTACAACCATATACAAGCCATATGTCAAACCCTTTAGCAGCGTAAAGTCACAGCTGTTAATAGTATTTCAGTGAATGTTTACATGGCGCCGTACCTTCCCAGACTCCATCAGTGGCAAGCTGTGTGGTGACCCTCTTTCCACTAGGCGAACCCTGAAGAAGCAAATAAAAGGACAGAATGAGCAATTTCAAATCTCCATTTTCATTACACTTCTCAACATATGTGAAGAAAAAGTGTGGGCAAAACTGTTCAGTTGAGAAGCTGAAAAGTCTGTTTGGGTAAACTTCTAAAATCATAATGAAATTCAAAGGTACACAAATTTTTTTTTTTTTTTTTTAAATTCATATGCTATAAAATTATAAACTAGCATTATAATCACACAATGCGTCAGACTGTCCACATATGTATGCCTTTATATCTCAAAGACAAATATTGTGGTGAGAGTGTTGCATATGCCCCCCACCTATCATGTCGTAAAGCTCTCATGTCCACATAAACAGTGGTGGGGTCTGGTCCAGATGTACCCTGAAGAAAAACAAACATGACGTGAGTCAATTATGTAACTTGTACTGCCCTGACATTAATAAATCTGGTATGTTGCCTGAGTGAAGGGGAGGTGGAAGCTGCTCATGATACAAATGTTGACGAAGCAGGGGAGCAGCCAGAAGCCAAACCAGCCAGGCTACAATGGTTAGGGCTTTGGCAAAACTCAACCATGTAGCTAAAGACACAAGTACCTGCAGAGTTAAATTCACCTGCTCTACTGCTGCCAGTTTGTTTTCATACAAGTGTAAGAAAGTTGGGAAAAGCTACAGTGCCAGTTATTACGAGCCAAAAATAATTTATAAATGAACTGTAATTTATTTACTTCAAATGTTTATCATCTGTAACACAAAAATGCAAACAAATGTCAGAAAACGTCTAACTGAGCATTGTTTGTTTTGATAATGTCTATAACTCTGCCATGCAGTTGAATTCTAATTGAACCATTTCTCAATTACTGATTCTGGTTGTCAGATATTGTTTCCTTCTGCTTTGTTATCCCTCATCATTACTGCTGTAAGCCTAGTCACAACACATTATGTTTTCCATCGTTCTTTTGCCAGTGAATAGCCAGAGTACAAGCTAGCAATGTGTCGGTCGCTGTAGGGTCGTCTGTGAGGTCAAAGCCAGAGAGCAGGCTGATTCAGTTCACTGGGCCAAGGGGGGGGGCACATCAAGCCAAGCAGAGGTTTCAGCAACAGAGCATGTTTTGGAAAACATCAACGAGTCTTTGCTATAAAACCAAAGCCGGCCGTCTGATTGGCCTAAATGTAAGGGCATCAATCACTATTGTCAACATGTTGACAAAACTGTGTGTAATATTTCTTAATGAGGAGTTTGATTCTAAAAAGCGACAAATTAACAATTTGAAAGGAGAAAAACAAATGAAAAGAATAAATAATTTCTCTCACTAAAAGACTACTGCTTTAGAAGAGAGGGCAATCATGAGAGTATTCATTACATTAATACCTAAATAATTATTAATTATTCTACCAACTATAACTAACACATAAAACTACATGTGGTATAACATTGGGATTGTCAAAAAAATTGACATAGTACTCTTCAATTTAGAAATCTTCCCAAAATAAATGCATCACAGCACCGTTCATGCTGCTCGTTCATGGTAGAATGTACTGTAATAGCATGAAGCTGAAGCTTGTCAGAGAAAAAGAAAACAAAGGAAAAAAAACACTGAATTAAGGTTAAGCATGTTCAAAAATCATGCAAGATAAAAACAACGAACACACACATGAACACACATGAACACACAGGCACACAGACACACAGACACACACACACACACACACACACACACACACAGACAGACAGACAGACAGACAGACAGACAGACAGACAGACAGACAGACAGACAGACAGACAGACAGACACACACACACACACACACACACACACACACACACACAGACCCAGCAGCAGCCCAATGAGCAAACGGCCACTTTTATCCCACAGTACCTGCTCAGCCAGTTTCCCTAACCTGTTGGGCTGATGGGACAGGGCAGGACAGATAAATAAAGATATATATATTTATATCCGTGGACACACATGCACACACAACAAACACTCACATACACGAAAATCACCAGGGATTGGAAAAAAGAAACAAAACTGAACACTGAAGGGCCAAAGGAGGAAAGAAAAAAGGATGAGCAGTCAAACTGGGGAGCAACTCTGTGCATCGTCCCAAAATCTTACATCTAAAAAAGTCAAAGTAAAAGACAAAAATATAAATAATCACATCAAATTATACTGTTAGTTAAATAATTAAAATACAATGTAAAATGAAACAACGTTTTATTCTTTATTCCTTTAACCTTAAATTAGTTGGTAAAAAATAACTTTCCTGTGTTTTTTCCCTTTACCTCAAATCAGCGGATAAAATACATTTTTTAAGTTTTTTACTGGCTCATTTTTGCCAGATAAACTGCTTTAGCTTCTGTTACATTATTTGTACACTGCCGCGGAAAACTGTGTTTTTCACACGTTTATCTTAATCGTTGCATAGATTTGCCCCTAAAACACTGATCATCCTGGACTCCGGACCTCTCCACCCACCTACCGTCCTCTCCTCCTCCTCCTCCTGTTTGTCCTTTGACAGCTGCTTACCTGCAAACAGATCGCTACATTCACCCTGCAACCAAAGGTGGTGCTGACGGCGCGTGGTGAAAGCCCCAAGTCTTTGAAGATCTTTGAGAAGGACTGAGTGAGTGCTATACGGGGCCTCTCCTCCGCTACCACCATGCAGGTACGCACACAAGACAGGTTCACATTTCGCAGCTAGAGATGGAAAAAAGAAGAGTTGTATCAACAAAAAATAAAAAAACAAATTTAAACACAGTTAAACTTAATTGTGTGAAAACACAATTAGCACAATTACTATAATACAAGAACATTCTTTCTGAATTTGCAAAGACGATTGCGGGAGTTACATGTAAACTAGGAGCTCACCAAAGAAATTTCATGGCTAAATTTTTATATAAATAGAACTTTTTTATTAGACAGACTCTGCTCATTAAACCACAGAGATGATTTGTAAAGAAAAATCCCAATCTCAAGTTGTGCAGACAGTAATCAGCACATAGATGCAGAGGAATGATGTGTTTTGTCTCGATACTCATAAGGCTGTGGCAAAAGAACTACAGGGACAAGAAGTAATTGAAAAAGCCTTAAATTTCGTGGAAGAAAATGCTGACGGAGACAAACTGACCCGCAGTGCTTCTGTCTGTGAACCCAGGCCCTTGGTGCACATCTCCATGACTGAATACGAGCAGAAGGTAACTCGCACTTTGTACTGGCTGACTGCAGCAAGCCAGAGAGATGCATTGCTCTCCAGCTCCAGAGGGGGAACCAGGATCGACTGGTGGCCAGAGTACACACTATAACAGAGACAGATATATTAACAGAGATCCTGAGCAGAAATACACAGGAAAAAAAAAGTGTGTTCCAGCCACTAACACAATCTCTTTAACTCTAATGATATTATTATTGGTTTTATCATCATTCATTTGTTCAGAGCTACTGGTTTACCTGCACAAGCACCACAGAGCAAAGCCCAGGCCGCAGTAGGGGTCCAGACAGATGGCGATCTGCCGGGAAGGGTAGAGCTCACACTGCAGTTTGATGGAGCGACACAAGGCACTGGTGGCAGCGTGAGACATCTAGAGGAGATGACATAACACACAGACACATGAATTATGTATCAAAATTGGAGTAAAATTCAACTTAAAACAACACTTTGGCCTTTTATGGATCCACTACTTCACACATGGACACCTCAGCAGTGTGTGGATGGTTGCTTGAAGCTGAGAACTTTCTCCATACCATATCTGTCAAACTGTTGCCCAGTAAAAGAAACCACTCTATGGATAAGCTCCAACTGGTGACTTTGGACTTGAAAATGCTGTTTTCCCCAATCTGAACACTTTCACCGTATCATTACTAACCATATCATCGTTTCATTCCATTCTCTAATCAACTGAGAGTAAAAGGTAAAATAGTAAGATCTATTTAAGTTGTGCTACCAGAAATAAAGAAAGGCTGGTAACATCCCGACATGATCGCTGCACCCTGTTGAGTACTCATGAGTAAGCCCATGTCTATCTATTGAACTGTACATCTCCTTCAACATACTTTGACCCCTGCAAGGATGCCTGTTGTGGACACACTGAAGTCCAGGTAGGCCAACATCTCTGGGGTCGGGGGCTTGTACATCTGTGGGCTCTTCTTCCTGGGGAGGTCATCTGGAAGACAAACAGAGGGAGAGGAGGAGAGTTTTAACTGCAGTCGCGCAAATCAAAGATCATGTCCTTTCTATACTTAAAAATCTGCTCTTTACCGGTAACACGAGAAAATAAACTGAAGACCTTAGTGTGTTTGCATATGTGTACATAAATTCACCTGTGTCCAGCACCATGGGCCAACTCTTGATGTCCACAGCAGCAGCTGCATCCTTGGATTTCAGCAGCTTCATTATTGCTTGGGTGGTCAGGATACACACTGACTTACTGACCTTTAACACACGCATACAGAATATTACTTTAATTGTTCACACAATTTGCCGTTATTAAGAAAAGCAACCCTCACAGAGTACAGCTGACTCTGTATATAATTCAGTTTATTATATTTAATTGTATATATTCATCAGGCTTAATAATTGTTATAACTGTTGTGAGATGAGTTAAATTAGTGGACTCTGTGTTACCTCAACAATCATCTTGACAGTGGGCAGCGTGGTGGCCAGGTTCTGGGGGTGCGGGGGTCTGACAGTGACTGGCACACAGCCAGCGTACAGGCAGCCGTAGAAGGTGGCAATCAGGTCAATTCCTGCAGAGAAATGTTTATATTTAACAGGGAATTTACACCTTGCAGCTGTCGAAATGACTCAACAATAGAATAACAGTAGAATGAACTTTACAATAATATTAAGAACTTTATTGAGAACCTCAGATCTCTGTGTGAGGTGTGGTGTGATTATGATTAACAAGCAGACTTACAACTGGAGGAAGGGACAGTGAAGAAATACCTGTAACACTGTAATGTAAAGGACAGAACTGAAAGGTCAAGTAGCACAGTTGCAGTAGCACCTCTTACCTGGCGGGTAGACGAGAGCTACATGGTCTCCAGTGTTTAGGCGTCCCATCAAAGCTGCAGCCACACGCTCCGCCCGCTTGTGCAGCTGCAGACAGGAAGCTGTACTAGCGACTGTGCCCTGAAAAGCAAAATGTAAGAAAAACAAATTACATTTAACTACACGGCTATTTTTATTTAACGGATATAGGTTATAAACTCAAGGGTGGGTAGTCTTTATCATCCGTAGGATTCATAAATCTGTAGATTTCTATCAAGGTACCTTTAACTTTTTAACCTTGCAGACAATGTCATAAACCAAACCAAGCAAGATGTCTTTTTGAAAAACTGGAGTTGCAGGATCTTTGTGTGATTGTAATCAAGTACCTAGATTTATCAGATATTAAATTAACTGTATTAGCCAAAAACAGACATTACTTTCAAATAGCTTTATTTATAAACGGATTCTCAACTGCTTTTTCACAAACTTTACCATATCACAACGTACACATGTTGCCATTTCAAGACAAAATTTCATTTACTAAGGTAGTAAATTTCATATTTATCACCGTTCTTAATTCAGTTCATGGTAAAGAGATGGTGAACAAATAAACGGTACCTTAGCATTGAGAACAAGGAACAGAGGATGGTCTGGAGTAGCCTGAGCTCTCCATTGTAGCACATCCTGTATGTAAAGGAACTATAGGAGAGAGACAGAAACACAGGTTTAAGTACAGAAGAATCAAAGTTTCACAGAGCAAAGACAGACACACTGAGACAATGATGACTAATTAGTGAAATGGTGTAAAACTGATGGAGCATGGTGGCCCATGATGTTTTTTTGAAATGAATGATAGATATGATGGGGTACAGTATATGTGAAGCTGAAAGCACTAATGGATGTAGTGCATGATAGAAGTGGAATCTGATTTACACTGAACCTGAATTCTTTCATTTAGCTTCTGCCACAGCAGGAAGTCAAACCTATGTCCTCTCCATCAATTGTATGCATTTCAGATTCCATAGCCCCGGGTATGGATCCTTACCTGTGTCTGCCGTGTTTGTGTGGAGGTGATGAGTGGATGAAATGAGGATGACTACCTTACGTGCCTGGTCATTGTCCTCTAGTTGTGCCACGTCTCTCCCACAGGCTTGTGCTATCCTCTTGCCTGCCACCAGGTTGCCCACTATCATAGAAGCAGGACCGACCTCTGTAGAGCACAACCAAACCGTCAATGTCATCACACATGTCAGTGAAGTTAGCACCAACATTCATATCAAGATGAAAATAAAGAAAGACATAAAAAAATGAAGAAAGGAGTTAAACGAGTCTTTGTGCTACATTTGTTTCTAAACCTGATCCATGCTGGGATGTCTGGTGGTCTACCTGGCTGTTTTTGTCTTGGCTTGGGCAGGTTGGTGACACAAGTGTGAGGGCACATGAGGACGTTGCAGGGATGCAAGGCACCCTCCAGGAAACGCTGTTTGGTCTCAGATATATGGATGCCACCCAGGGGAGCCTTCGGAAGTGTGTTGGCAGGCACCAGAGCCAGGCAGTACACCCCGACCTGGTGGATGCTGTCTATGGCCTGGAAACAGACAGATAATACATGCAGAAACAGAGGAGAAGTGGAGATCAGCAAAGCTGTCCAGTAAATCAGAAGCTATTGTAATTTTACTATATCAAAAAACAAATAATATGAGCTCTGTGCTCTTTGCAGTCCAGTTTTAGTTTTAGAAAGCAGACTAGGGGATGTTTTCACTTGCAGTTATTCTTGTCATATTTATCACTTCTATATGCATATGATTACAAGATAAACCAAACCAAGAAAATTGAGAGTTTAAATATAATTAACTACAAACCATGAATACTTCACTTTTCTGATGACAATTTTTCAAAGCATGCAGCAAGGCTTGACTGATTTCGTACCCTCCAGCTACTTTAGTAATGCACACCTCCCTTGAAACTTCAAACCAAATTTGAGAATTAAGCTGCTAAACAGCTGGCACAATGTCCATGTTCGCTTAGTGTTTATTTTGTCGGTTTCATTTTCTGGCAACATACTGACAGTTGATTAAAACTTGCTTTAACTGTTTTAATTCTACTCCAGCACATTGGATGAAAACATTAATATAATGTCTTTTAAGCGGCTGACTGTGAAATCTTAGATGCTGGAATGTCCTTAAACATATCACCGAGGAAAGGTGTAAAAACAGTCATTAACTGTTTCTAATAGCATGTAACAACAATGTAACTTGGCGAAAAAAAATAAAGGCAGAAAATAAAGGCAGCACACTGGTTGCCTTTATATATTGTAATAAATTATCTCAAGGAAGTTTGAAGGTTCTGCAAGTTGGTTTTCAAATTGAACTGACATGTACTGAAACCAATGTTTTCCTGGAAGGTAGAAAATCAAGCTAAAACCTTGTGACATACCGTAGAAAACAGTAAAAAGTAATATTATCTAAGTATACCTGATTTACACTTGACACTAAAAGAAAAAATGCAAAACCACAGCTATAGTATGTGGTATAACATAGTAGTATAACATAGCGATAATATGTGAAAAAGACAGAGCACAGCGAGTACCTGAAGGACACGGCTCATCCATTGGAAACTGTCTTCCTCAGAGGCATCTGGCCTCTGTTCTGCCACAACAACAATCCTCTCGTCATGCAGCACAGACACAGAAAACACTGCTATCCTAGAACACACGACGTAAAACAACACTGTTACTCATTCAATCAAGCTGCTAAGTTGCTGACGTCCTTTACACTGTCAGTAGAGAGTGAGACAACAGTGCAGATAAGACTGATGTGTAGAGAAATGTGGAGCTTTAGAATTCTGAATGTTTGTCAGACTCCTTCTTCTTTTACCTCCCCCTGTACACAAACTTCATGGGCTCCACAGCCAGTGCTGTGGCAACGACGTCGTCAGCGTTGTGTCTCCGCCCACTGACCACCATCAGCCCATCCATCTTCCCTACAACAAACACAAGGCTGTCCTGGCGGGCAAGACACAGTAAATACGGTGAGATGGGTAAATTCATTTACTCAAATCTAAAGTACAGTGTGAAACCATACAATGTGCAGTCTAGCATGTGAGGCAATGGCATATTGGAAACTGTCCTCAAAAGGTTTACTGAAGGCTTGCAAATTATCATCAACCTCTTTATATCCTTGAGCTGTCATGTTCTTAAAGAAAAAAGAAGTCTGCTTTCAGCTCAGGAATAAAAACCATCACCATTTGTCGACTGATAATCAACTAATAATTTTTTGTTTCACTCATTGTGGTTTTCATTGCAACTACAGTATATACTATTAGAGAAAGTACCAAAGAAAACTGTCTTCAGAGAGGTCTGTGAATTATCAAGAGTAGCTGGGATTCTGTTTCTAGAAAGACACAAAAAGTTGAATTTTTCTAAAGCTATTTTTCAGGCTAAAATGAATTTCCATTTACCACCATTGTAGTGGGGTCCTAAAAGAAGCCTCAGAGGCTTATAAATCTCACATCCTGGGCACATAAAACTGATATAATCTGCATGGCTACATCCCCATAAAGGTCAGTGAGGAATCTTTTTTTTTGTGATTTGAGTGAACTGAACCTTTATCTGGGTTCAAACAGACCTTTGCGCTCTGGTTTGTTAAGATTAACAAAAGTCTCTAGATGGTAAATTTGCTGAGTAAAACTCCTCTTTATATTTATACAACTCTTGTTCTTCCTAAGCTACTGCCACCATTCTTTTTCACCAAGAACTAGAACCACAAAATTCAGACATGTTCTTTGAAGGTTGTTCTTCTGGGAAATACAGGAAAATTACAAACTGATGTAGGCAGGGCAGGCTGGGTAAAACTGACGATATTACATATCAAACAGATACAGATTACATAAATCTTTATTTACAATCAAAATAACACATTGAGGCACAAGAGCCCTCTTTTATAAGCATGCTAAGTTTACATCAAAAGAAAGATTGATGTACAGACATGTAATTTAAAAACATAAGCCTCTGCTGCCAAAAGTACAACTGGGAAATTGTGAAATGTTGACGTGTTTAAGAAAGAGCTATTTCACAACTATAAGACAGACGTGTAAGTAAAGGAAGGTTAAAAGACTGCGCATTAATAAGGTAGAACTTACTGGTCCCACAAAGCCCAGCAGTGAGGACCTGGTGAAGGGTCTGTCACTGATCGGAACCCCGGATGATGTTACTGGGATGGTCTGCAACAGGAAATACACGCGCATGTACGAAGTACAGAAAAAAAGTATTTAGAGGGACCAACAGCATACTTTGTTGCATCTGAACAGTTCCAGAAATAAAATACTCACCTCAAAGATGTTCTTGGTCATGCCTGGGAGGCCAAAGTAGGCTACACCAGTGCTACCTGAGCTAATGCAGATCTCTCCAACCTCGTCTGTCTGACAGAGATAAGGTGTCCCCTCCACCCGCACCACACAAACCAGAGCTGATGACACACAACGATGACAGGAGAATTCGACATCAGGTCAATGAAATAGAATTTAACAACTAAATTGGTGTACTTGTTCCTGTTTGAAGTGCTTTATTCTTTTCAGTTTTTCCTTCCCATAATTTTTTGTCAACATACAAAGGTGCTGTTTAAAATTGCATAAAAGAAAAGGTCCTTAAGTGCCTAATGTACTGTCATAAACACCATTATAAAGTAAAGAGAATAAGAGAAGAGAGCTGAAGCATTATTGCTAAACATTTCAATGTACCATGCAGTACCTGTCTTCACATAACACACAGAGGGACTCTGGATTTGACAGAACTGGTAAACTGGAATTAAGGTTTTCTTTTCAGCCAGATCCGACAAAATCTGATCATATCGTGCATTTTTTCTATGCTATAAATACTAATACTGTATTTCACCAATTATTTTCATCATTAGCTTTTTACTCATTAATGGCATCAAAATGTTAATAAGCAGCACAGTGCACTATACCTCCAGGCATGACCTGTCCCACATCCTGCACTGTAAGGACAGAGAGTTTCTCCTCCGTGTCCACACGGATCACACTGTGGCTCAGCCCACCCATAGACAGCACCGCCTTCCCTGGAGGAGGAACACCCATTTCTGGAGGTCTGCAGGACACACACATTGTTACAAGTACACCTTTACTACGGAACACAATGACTCACATGAAAAGACTTGCAGTTAAAGGCATCCACAGTTGTCAGAAACCAACAATGTCATTGTCATTCATTTCCTCTGCCTTTCATGGCAAACAAACCTTACTAATTTGCGACTCACAGCTTGGATGGTTATGATGCCAGTTCTATCTTAGTTCATAAAACATATCTCTTTTTTAAAATAGTAGACTGAGGCATCTACTGCCTCATTATATTGTCCATATTACAGCAGCACTAACATCTGAAAAGGAGACAGATATGATTCTGGCAGAACTGACGACCATGTGAATCTGTGAGATACAGACTCAAAAATTTCTAGACTCTCATATATATCTGAAAACAAAAGGGATTTCTCATTTTAAAAACAGAGTCGGCTTCTCTATTTGAAGCATGTGTTTTTAGTCTGTCATCATAATCCCCCTCCATAACTGAACCCCATGATCAGCAGAAAGCTGTAAAATCCTATGGTTCATCCCAATGATAAAGAAGCACATATCTCCCTCCTCTCCCTGCACGATCCAGCTGATGTTGCAAACGCAGTGTGATATAACAGCTCAGTAATGCAAAGCAGTGGCAGGTTGCTTTGTTCTAATAAGATGCAGTAACGGCAACTCACCTGCGGATGGCGACAGTCATGGCTTCTGAAGAGCTGGCACATGGACAGATCACCTCAGGTCGCAGCCCACGTGCCTGGAACACATTAAGGAAGGCATCGCAGGAGGATATCGACCCTGTGGTAACACACACACACACACACACACACACACATCCAGTCAAATAGAATGTACAAGCAAACACAAACAAAGAAAATCAGTTTTAATTTTTTCTGGCTTTGGGTACTTTAATAAGGTGCTTTAAGGTTTTATTAAATTAGCATCTGCAGGTGGACTCACATGGGTTGGCTCCATCGGCTACAATCAGCATGCGCAGTGAGCTCAGGCTGATGTCTCTCTGGTCTCTCTGAGCCAGCAGAGACCAGTGCATGTCCCTTGATTTCACCACTGCTACCCGTGCTGTACAGGCGACACAAAGACAAAGAGACAGGCTGACAATGGAATCATCCATTCAACACCTCTTTCATCCATCTTGACGGCCAATAACAGATTACAAAACCTGAAAGAACGTAGCTGCACGGTCTGACTCAGTTACCAACAGGTGACTCGGCAGAGCTCAGACAAGAAAGGAGTTGAATTTTATTCAGCACTAAGTTGTCCTCAACCCCCACTGGGCTAAACAGTTGAGCTATAGATCCATTTTAATCCAGCCACCCCGGTCAAAGGTACAGTGAGAATCCAAACTGTCACAAGAAACAGAGTTTCTGTATATCGGTCGACAATACAGTTAAATTTATGCTGGATTACAGACATTTAAAACAATAACTAAATGCTGGGTAAGCTATCACCATCAAGCAAGCTAACAATGCATTTTTCTTAAGGTACTTTCTTGTGACAATCTTATACTGTCCTGTATGTGTGCTACTTTGTAAGTATGGTACAATGCAATATTACCAATGCTATGATTTTCCATAATAAAAAACAACAACAAATGAGTTTACTCTACAATTTAGGTAAAATTAGGTTGCTTTATCCTGTACTAAATCCCTCTCGAAGGGCTGAGATGCTGCAAGTAATGGTGATAAATGACAAATGCCAACGTGGATTGACACTTACCTTTGTATGTGTGAACCTTCTGTATCCAGGAGAGGGGGTTGACTTTCATCAGGGAGTAAGGAATGCTGATCACATGCATCCTATTCATGACGCTCTGCCATGAAAACAGACAAGCATCAGATAAGCACCAAATATATCAGTGCATTACAGCTACATGATGTCACTGTAAATAAACTGAAAGCCATGACAAGATGTTATCACTTACTGCTATGAGTGTCAAATAAGCATGTTTGTGCCACTACTGTGCCAATTTAGGAATGTAACGTGTAATAGCAGGTCATTTATGAACTCTATGTAAATTCCACAGCATGTTTGAAACCAGTTAATAAAAGCTGGGTTGACTTATGTGTTAAAAGAAACATTTTATTATTATTTTTGTATTTTTTTCCACAGGTTTAAAACTCTTCAGTTATGAGACAAGATGTTTCTGCCCATCAGGACTTCATTAGTTTGAATATATTTACATACTGATAAAACTCTCATTGGGGAATATTCAGTCAGAAAAATCAAGACTTTTATTAGCAAACTGAGCATAGATCCCCTCTATTTATAATTATATAGCCATCTTATTAGCTTTACCAGAGGGTTTAAGACAACTCACAGTTAGAACACCATGCCATAATCCTGCTTCCCTCTTGAAGTCCAGGACGTTGGTTATAGTCTCAGCTGCAAATAAAAAAGGGGAATTTGCCAAGGTTAGGGGGGGAATAAAGGGTTTGAAATATTTAATCTAACATTCCTTTTCCTCACTTGCACAATCACACATCATTCTACACAACCACATAACCACAATTTTCATAATAAACCCTGACTGCAGCAGTACTGGCTGGAGTGAAGCACCAAACTATGTTTCTGAAACAGACCTGGGGTTTCTCTAGGGGCTACTAGTGCAGTTAGACGTTATTTAGAGCAAAACTGGTACACTGGAGGAGAAGCGGGGCCTTACGTTCTCTTTCTTTTTAAACAGACCTGACCCAGGTCTGACGTGAAGACACATAACACCCTGAGCAGCTGCATTTATCAAACTAGACTTTGATAGAATCTGTGAGCAATGTGAAGGGAAAATTCTACAATATTAAAGATTATAAAATCTATGTCAGAGGAATGAATAATTGATGGAGAAAACATAGGGCACAATGAATTCTGATATATTTGAAAAGTAAATGCAGAGTGATCTCCCACCTTCAGTGTACCCGCAGGCCTGTGTGAGGACGTGACAGTGAGCCAACATGGCTGAATGGGACACAGTGATCCCCATGGTACTTCCTTCCTTGCTGGTTTTATACTGGATGTAAAAAGATAGAAAAACATTTGAATAGTTTCATTCAAAAAAATGATACATTATGGATTATATGAAAAAGATGAGTACCTAATGAGTAGTAGCTCATAAATTTTAAAAATAGATTAAATATAAATGAAAATGTGATCTTTATTTTATTGGTAATATCAATGAATCTACATTTACCTCTATGTAGGCTATGTCATTACTGGCTTCACGTATTGGAGGATGCCAATCTTTCGGAGGCTTCACAACATGTTTTCCATCTGTCACAAACCACAGCAACCGCGGCCAGCCTGCAGAGACAGAGACATGAAACAAGTTCAAACCAACTGAAACTACACAGAAAGACCGTCAAAATGAAAATAAAACAGCCTGTACCTTTGAAAGTGGCTACCTCCCCGGTTTGTGCTTTGGGGAGGCCTTTCTGACAAGCGTCAGTGGTAAGTGCCAACGTGACACCGCAGCTCCCCAACAGAAAGCCAATCTGTTGACTTCCTGCATCCTAAGGGACCAAACAGAAGGAAAAACTGAAGTTCATACTCACAGACTTAGGCAAATAGTATCTGTCACACAATGATCAACTATTTAGAGCAATACAATTTAGAACATGAAAGTTTTGAGAAATGCTCTGAGGGAATGTGGCCATTGTAACAGGGCGAGAAACAAGAATGATGACTGCATCTTACATCAAAGTAGCAGCAGGTGAGAAAGCAGAGCGATGGCCAATCACTATTAAAAACTCTACTGCTGAGCAACAAAGTCCGATTGTAGCAGGAATGAAACCCAAGTTCTGATGCACACTCTCTCATATTTGATTGGCTGTGCAAATTAGCTTACAGCTAGACTCATGCTGAGCAACCCGTACTGTGCAGAAAGGCAAAGAATTGTGGGAGATACTGTGTGGGAGGATTAGGAAGAGAGACAGAGAGGTAGAAGGGGAGGACAGAAATATAAAAAGAAAGAAAGAAAGAAAGAAAGAACATGGTTGGCAGATTAAGCGAATGAGTTTCAGACTCCTGAGAACAGTTGGCCTGTGATCTAATATTTTGACTAGAGTTACACATCATTTCACCTCACTCTAATCTCATTAATTACAGCACAGCATCTGCCAACAAATGCTTATAAAGGGCAATCAAGAACAGGCATTAATATTCAGCCTGTGTAACGAATGTAGATGAATTTGTAAGGTTTGAGTTGATAGATATGCTAGAAAATGCAATGCATTATAACACATTGTAATTAGAACATTTAAAAGATAAATCTGCAACAATTATGGTCGCAAAGCAAATAACCAAAAACTAGATGTTCTTTGGGACAAACGGATGTTCAAGTATATAAGAATAAATCATGAATATCCACATTGGAACAACATAACTATCTGAATATGCACGTCATGTCTCTTCTTCAATCACTTGGGGGTCAAATGTCCAGCAGGGGTCACTACTGCTCTTCACTAGTTGTGTTGATCAGCACTAAAATGTCAAAGTCCCAGGAGACAGTATTTTGTTTGTGCGTTTTACCTTTCTGGTCAGCGGCACTTCGATAGGCACAGGTACCAGCTCTGCCAGGAGACAGCCGTAGAAGGCCACCATGAACATCACTGGATCATTGTTGGGGAAAACAAGTGCAACCTACAGTGTATCACAGACACGACATGTCATATGATAGGCTATGCAGTTTCTGAATAAAGTGAAGATATGTAAAGTCAAGGGCAGGATGTGTAGCAAGTATCAAAGACAAGAAACCAAACATTTGTTTCTCCTTACAAGTAATGAGATGACGATATTGTATTTGTTAAGAAAGATCAAGAACATAATAACTTATTGAAAACAGAGCACTGAAATGCAGCCACGTGGAAGGGAACAATAACAAATATCAAGATTTGAAGAAGGCTTACTTTTTATTAATATGTAATATGTAGTTTAAGTACAAGGAATAGTGATCAACTTCTCTTCTTTCACTACTACAAGTGCAACAGCAGAATAAGCTAAATTTCCTCAATTACCAGTATCAGCAGGTAATTGAGGAAATTTAGTTTATTATACTATTGCACTTGCTACATATTGTTTTAGGAGCCTCGGCCACATGCCTAAACAACACCAACAAAGAATATAACATGCAACTGACCGCCACTGAACACACAGTTTTATCTCATGACTTACTCTGTCTCCAGGCATAAGCAAGGGCTCATTTCTGGTGCTAAGCTTGTTAAGAAGAGTATAGGCCAGTTTCTGACTGCGGGTCCACAGTTTACCTGCAGAGGTGAACACACACTGTCAAATATTTCCTTTGATTTAACAACCCCTCAAATCAGCATTCAACACAAAATAACTTCACAAAAGATCACAAAATAAGCTAAACAGAGACAGACACTTCCTTGTCCACCATTCATACAGAGAAAACCACGAAGAATAGATGAGAAAAAGTGATACTCTTTTCTGTCTCCACTGTTAATTCTGGACCAATTACCACTGGTTGATACCTACCATAGGTGAGTGTGTAGACAGGCTTGCCAGCATTGTCAAGTGCTGTCAGACAGGGACTCTTGGGCTGAGCTGTACCCCACCGCTGTAAGGCTGCTGGCAAGGATGGAGGCCAGTTGGTGACCACCCCCAGAGGCTCTCCTTCCAGGGGACTCATCTGCTGACCTTCTGGCTTTGGCTGGTTGGGATCAGGCTGCTGGACTAAATACATGAGGAAAGAGAATGGAACATCAGTCTAATGGTGAATTCAGTGGACATTTTGTGAAACAAAGCAGGATAAGCTCCTTGTGTATGGGTATAATCCAAGCTATTTGAGAAAGAATCTCTGTGTGTCTGGTTTCGGTTGAGTGATTTACATAGAAATGGTAAATTTGTGCATTATACAACTCTCTTAAAGGAAAGCAGGGTAATAAAGGAAGTGTGGGCCTGAAAGGCAATGAGATGGAAGTGATGGAAGAGGAAAAACTGGGGGATTAAAGGTGAGCTGTGTCTTTCGTTATCAGTCTCAGTTGCCTAAGATACCACTTCCTGAGAAACTTGGAGATATGGCTTCTTAAAAAGGCACAGGTTTCTCTCTTCCTTCAAGCACCCTACTCACTCTTTGATTTGCCTTCCATCTCTCCGTCACTTTTTTCCCCTCACACTCTCCTGAACTTTCTGATAAGTGGGATTCAGAATCGTTTAACTGAGCTGGCAATATGGCTCTCAGCCAAATAAAACACCTCTATCAGGAAAAGATAGTGTTCGGCCCGCTTCCATTTCAGCTTTGTGTGTGTTTTTATGCTCGCACCAATCAGACCACCGAGGCTTGCCATGCCACAGCCTCAGTGCCAGAGTCAGGGGGCTTTACAATTACCTGCTGATGTATTACTATTCCTGCTGCCTTTTCATTTTCAGTGTTTATTCGGCCTGGCATAGCACCACCCAAAACCCACAGTGGGCTGGTTGGAACAGAAGAAATAGTTAGACAGGGCTGGTCCAATGCACGTGTGTGTGTTTCTGTAGCCAGTATTTCCTAACCACTCCCTTTGCACACCTGGTGGTCTCAGCTCCGACAAGAGACAAAATAACAACCACTGATCTAAAAGTGTACCTTGACTGTTGTTTAGGGAGGTGTGGTGAGGTCAATGTGACATTTTTATCTCAGCTGCAACACGAATTTGATAAATAACCAATACTGAGACTGGAAAACTCCACTGAAAGCTACAAATAAATTGTCAGCTGATGTGCCTGTCTCACTCAAAAGAGCAGGGGTGTTTGTGTAAAATACAGCATTCAACTGCTGAAGGCTGTAATAAAGATGCTCATCACACCACAGAAAGAGGAATGTTTTTTTCATGATTTATTGATTTAACTAAAAGCAATGTAATTATTCGCAGGCCAGCATACCATCCAAAAGCTCCTCAAAGTCATCCACAAAGAACTCTCGCAGTGGCGGTCGCTTTGGTCTTTTCAGAGTGTTGAGCAGCTGCTGGATTTTGGAGGAGACGCGACTGTTGACTGGAACACCTACACAATGAGATTGGAGGGGTTGAAAAGAAAAAGGTGGTGGTGGTGGGGCATGGCAAGACAAAGGTATGGAGAGAAATACAGACATGGAAAAGAAGAATATTGGGGTGGAAATAATGTATGGAACAGGTGGGAGGGGATACAGTCAAGAAAGACATGTAGACAGACAGATTGAGAGATTGATGAGGTAAGGAGAAAAAAATGGATGAGGGGAGGACAGATAAGAAAAGAAAAGACAAAAGGTCAGTGTGGTGTTCTAATGAGACATAGAGGACAACGACCTGTCACTCACACTGTGGCAAAATAACGAAACATTGGACCACAAGGTCCTCTACAGTCACATGTAGGTCAAAGGTTATAATCTTTCAGTCAGGATACGCTCTAGAATCAATGAAACATCTCACAGGCAGAATAAACCAGAAAATGAGGAGCAGCCTTGCCTGCTGCCTAGCAACAAAGATGTCCTCTCTGCACTAAGTGATTCATGAGGTGTCTAAAAAGAAGTCTGTTTTACATATGCTCTGCAAAATCATAATGCGGGAGGCTTAAATCTACTGCAGCCCAGTCAAGTCAAAGTATATTTATGTCATCTGACATGTATGTTAAAACTGATCTTTAATAAGCTTCCTACATTGCAGTGCACAAGAAAACTCAACCAGAACATATTCAAAAAGCCTAACTGCAGAGACAAGGACCTTAGTAAAGACATAATAACTTGAATGACGGGAAAGGAGAGAAAACAAGAGAAACAACAGACTTGAAATAAGAGAAGAGGGGAGGTGGCCCGTTAGATTTCCCTCACATTTTGGACATGGGTATGTGCAGACTATAATCATCATTGGACATCATTTCCTCCATATGATTTCATACTTAGTTCAGGAGGGGGTGGTCTGTGTCAGACATTCCAGACAGCCACAGGAGACGAAGGCCACAGCTGCATGAAGCTTGCCTGATCTATCTTACTATAATAAGCCTGGCTCAGACAGACTCTGCCTCCTCGTGTAGGGACAGATGTACTGGGAGTAGATGTGTGAGGGTCAGTGCAGCACCTGATGGGACAATTAGAGAGCCCCAGACACACAGGATGACATCTGAGGGCCCTGAACCCCACCCACTCAAGGGCTGGGATCAGTAATATCACAGCCCATCAGGACCTGCCTATGATGATGACTATAATTAATGTTTACATGATTTCTTTATTTACACACCCACAGCATTGAATCACTGTAGCAAACACTGGGTCTAGTTTAATTCTTGCATAAAATACTGCACCAGGTCTTCGCAGTAACATTATATGTGTAAAGCAACAAACTGAGGACATAACACAGATAGAGATAAAAGATAATGCTGTTGTTATTCTATATTTTGTTTAATTTAAACAAATCCCAAGTAAAGACCAAAGATAATAAGGTTTTAGTCCATCTCACAGTACTTTTCCTGACTTCCCAACCATTCTTTGTGGTACTCAGCCTGAAGCCCAATTGGTCCTAATCAAGACAGATTTTTAAGAAACTGGTAACACACAGCTAACCACTGTAGTTTTTAGCAAACGTTACTCAAACTGGGTTAAATGGTGCATTTGTTAGGAACTATTTTCAGCTGGGGATTAATACACATTTAGTATGCTAAGTTACATTTACAGCAGTAGGACATGTATGTGGAATTGACTCAAATAAACTACAGTGCCCATGTTCATTATAAAGAAGGAACATGTCACCCAGTTCAACAGTGAGACTCTTTTTTTATTGTAGTTTTTTGGACAACAGTGGTGTGACTGAAGGGTTTCTGAGTGATGTCATCAGCGAGATGCTCAATGACACAGGGCTGAAAACGACCCAAAATGACTGAGAGTTTATGAGGAGATCAACATGAAAAGTTGTTGCTGTGCCTAAAACTGCACAAATCACAGAAGTAATGAGTGGAAATGTTCATATTCTCAAGAAGCAAACATGCCTGTTGTCTCAGAGTGCATAAAATCCAGTGCATAAAATCCAGGGCACTGACCAGCGATCTGGTCAGTGCCCTGGATTTTATGCTGGCTGTGGATGGTTTTACACTGAAATTGCAGGAATACATGCCAGTTTTAAGGTAAGACAGCTCACACTGTTACAGTGTGTTGTTTTTTTAGCTGTTTGGTGAACATTATATAATCTGTGTTTGACCTGTGTTTAGAGTTGGAAATCGGCGACAGCTGATAGAGGAGCAGACTGATGACTTTGGATGGAAAATATGTCACAATGTTATGCTTATAATTTTCCAGAGAAAAAAATTAAACTGGCGTACAGTGTAAATAGTCACAATAGTGCAAATGTCTATATATAAGCTGTCAAGTCATTGTGGACACATGTTTTACCCAAATGCTGCATGCACATCCTCAACTGTTTGTAAACAGGAAACCCCTCTATGGCACAGAGGAATAAGAGATATCAGGCTTTGGATACACAGTCAATACTTGTTAGTAGGATCAATTTCTTTGTGGGGTTTGGTCTTTTCGTAGGTTTTGTTTGTACTAGGAATTATATAGAGTATCACCAGGAAGCACATAGTAGACACTCCATCAGAAACCAACACATACAGCATTAGTATCTGACTACAGACAGAACCAAAGTCACTGTGTAGCATTTTTTCCTTCAACCAACTATGTGTCAACGTTAAATCTGCAGCAGTGCTAGACTACTGCCGTCAAAGAACCCACTGTGTTGCTAAGGGCTAACAGGCTGGTAAAAGTAGTGAAAAACATAAACTGGCAAGTCTAAGTGTCTCAGTGTAAGAGAGGAAACCAGGATGTCAACATGCTAATTATTTACAACTGCAAATGAATAGTTGTCATCTTTTCACACCATCTGCTTCAATGTGATCAATGTGATCAATGTGAAGAGCATTTAGGGTTAGACATAGCTTGAAGATGCTATAAGTGCTAAAGCATTTGCAACACACCCAGCTACGCAAACACACACACATACACACACACGGGAATGTAATGACTGAATTCACTGTAGCTTTGCATATATGTTTGGAGAACACACACGGTTCGGACAAGTGCTACACCTGAAAGTATAGGCGAAGGCAGAAAAACAGGCACACACAAACACAAATGCACACGCAGCAGAGTGCACATAGAGCAGACTGCCATAAAGTTGGAGGAACAGTTATAAATACCATCCATTAAACTGAGGGATCCTTCACCTCCCCATTCACAGCCTGGAGGAGAGACACATCAGGATGTCAATGAAACAGTCCTACAAACTTTGTGTGTGTATGAATGTGTAAGAAATCTATCAGCAGCCAGACGTAGGTGAGAGTGGGCTTATGAAGAGTTCAAACTGTTGCTGTTGTATCACAACAACAACGATAAGACTATTTTTGTTATTTTTGTAATTTTTTGAATAACCCATCTGGGAAAACGTATATATATAGGAGATGTGGGTTTGAAACATCTTGAATATCACACAGCAAAATAGAAGGGATAAAAATGATACTGTTTACATCTTTCTTTAAAAATCCGTAGATTTAACAACTTCCATCCCCTCTGTGTGTCAGCCAGGTGACTGGTTTAGCATTCGTTAGCAGTGAAAGCCCAGACAGCGCACACATATTCTTAATGACTGAGGATTAATGTCAGGAAGGTAATAGCTCTGCTGCAGCAGTGGACATTGCACAATAATTCAAAGCATTTCAGCTCTGATGTTGAATGAATGAAGATGGATGAGTGACAGAAATACATCGGTGATGCTTTTAATGGATTGGTCAACCTGATTGTCATCTATGGCAACTCTCTGTCGACAATAAACTTGGTGCAGTTAAGGTAAAAACATCTTTCTTAACACATCATTAATGTTTAGCGATATTGAAATCCTTAAACACGTTGACCAATATTAGGAAAAAAGTACCAGTTAAATTGTTATTTAATGCGCTGTAATGATACCATCCTCTTGGTTGGAATTCACTGGTTACCCATCTACAGTGCACAGCATCCTTTGTCATTGAATTCATTGTCATGAATATTAGACTAGACGCTGGGTGAATGATGAATGATGTTGACAGACTGTTAATTTTATGGACTGATATGGACTGAACTCAACACTAGACTCACCTGTAGTAATTTGGTTTACAAAACCACGTCTCAAAGATTTTACTTTTCAGTTTTAGGACTCAAGTGAAAAAATATTCCTGTTTCATCATCATAATGATCTGCGTTTTTATTAGTTAAGGAGATAAAATATTGAGGTGGAAACATAGTGGATTTTTAGGGGGTAGTAGAGGTGCACTGTTACCATGGCAACATAAGAGGGTCAGTCAGCAGCTTGTGTCAGTCCGACTAAGACAGAGGGACAGACAGCAGGGGAGAAAGGGAAAGGGAGTGACTTTGTCTCTGAATGTGTTGGTAAGTAGGAAACTCACCATCTGCGGTCTCCATGACGTTGGTGTGGTGGTTGCAGCCGCGGGAACCGCCTCGCACCGAGGCTACCTGGGGCCGCTCCGCATGAAGCGAGGAGCGCTCCGACAGCCCTGTCACATCGGGGGGTGCTGAGTGGTTATCTGTGATGAGTGGGGTGTTGGGGGTTAAAAGGTCAAACGTCAGGCCTACTTTGGGCCATTGCAACTATATGAAAATGTATTTCATAAGTAAGCAGACAGACTGATCTGACAGTTTAAGAATTTGATTGAAAGGCTAGGAGTGTTTTTGTCATCCTTAAGTGAAAAGTCTTTCACTGCAGAAGAAGATATTTTAGCGAGCAATTCTAATTTTACCTACAGTTTAACTACCTGCCAGGATAATGAATGAAGGTTCCTTTCAGCAGATATATTCCCCTCAGTGAGTACTGTTTTCACGGATAGCAAGATGTCTGTGTAATATGATTAACAGGCAAGTCTGAAGACAATGTGATGGCTTCCACTTGTACTCTCTTTGTGTGTTCATCTCTAAAAAGGATGTCTCACAATAACACCTGGCAATGCTACATAGGCAAATAAATGTTTTGTAATATTTTGAGGTAACTAAGATTATCAAATCAAACAGTTTTGCATAATGCAAGTGTTAGCACTACGTACACACTATGGCTACTTTATCAAGTCTAGTTGTACAACTGAAAGCAACTCAGTGCAACATATCTGTAACAATTTCTAGATTTATAAAGATTATAATGTCCAGTTTTTGTTTACACTGTCAGAGAGGAGTTAATGGAGGTGGAGCACTGGACAGCATCATTTTCAAATATGTTTCTTATATGGATGTGTGGGGTCAGCAAAACATTAGAAAGACCTCTTGATATAATGCATTCCAGTTCAACACCACTGCCAACTACAACCTTAATAATGACATATATTTAAATTAACAACTCAAAAACATTATTATCTTTGTAATGGTTTAATTTTTTAGCTGTTGTATTGGATTGCATTAGATTTTTGAACCAAAAACTACTGCTTTAAATCATGGTTATGGAGAATTGCACCCTGAGAACTAAGGTTCTGTACATGTCCAGTACATGCACACTTTTAACTGGATATAACATGCACACAACACAAATGTGTGATTTTAAAACCAAAGGTAATGTTTGATTGGTCACTACCATCCATATTACCCCAAGATGTTTCTCACGTATGATGGCCTACAAGTCATTGTTCTGTTGTTGAAGTGAATGACAGCCAGAATCAAGAGTTTGAGGGACCGAGGAAGAGGGTGATATGGGAGATTTATTTACAGCTCTATTCAGCAGCAATCATTGCTGCTACTTTATGACAGCAACCTTGAGGGGAGACGAGCTGGACAGAAATCAGACAGCTCCATCCTAATAGGATATCGTTCTGCTAGTAACACGTACGGACACACACACACACACACACACACACACACACACACACACACACACACACACACACACACACACACACACACACAGGCGAGCAAGACACCATCTCAATTTGCTGCTGCTGAGATACGGATGGAGATAAACCTACTGACTCTCATTAACTAGCTTGCAACACTCGCATGGCAATGAGGAACGAGTAGCTTTGACGGGGAAGTGGCTGTGAGCCCTTTCACATGACTGAATGACATTGAGATGGCAGACGAGACGACTAATTAGACAGACGTAAATTAAAACTGTTGCTTGTTCCCTTTGTCTTGCCTCATTGAGTGCTTTTGTGTAGCTGGAGGGAGATAGAGCCTCTGCTGTAGCAGATGTGTAGGACACCACTGTCTGTCTGCAATTAAGCTGAAGTTATACAGAAGCAGCCTGAGCAATATAGTACAGGTTCAGGTGCTGAAATCAGCAAATGTGAGACATTGGAAAAGTATAAAAATCTGACTGCAGGCCCTCTGATTCATTTATATACATAGATGGAAGGATTTAAAACCATACAGCTAAGCATGGGGGTCTGCAGGCTTGTTTAAGGACTGTATTAGAATGTAATTTTACTGTGAAGGTTACCCCAATGAAAGTGAAATCATCACTCTTTCACCAGCAGACTTGAACAGTGAGGATATTATATGTGGGAAATCATTTAAAACACTTGATAGTGTTTTCATGCTTGACATGGACATATTATTTCATTCTAGTTCTAAAATACCTTCCTACTTCAGCTCACAACCACATATTTTTACAGTTTTGCAAATAGCATGAGGGGGGAAAAAGAATTTGATAAACGTTGAACAAAACATATTTACGTCTGCTAACTGGTTGAGAGCCCTGCATTAATTAAAAAGGGAAAGAACATACAGATGGGCCGGTCGATAAGTGATGGCTTGTGAGACTGCGTGTGCCACTGACCTAGCTGGGTATGTGCCATAAGGTCGGCCAGTGCAGTAGCTGCGGCGTTGGCGTTGAGGGCTGCGTGGGCAGCGGTGTTGGTGGTGGTGACGGATCTCCCTCCCGGGTGGGAGGAGGTGGATGACGCGGAGGATGAGGTGGACGAACCCTGGATGACACGGTTAAACCAGTGTTCAACGGCTGGGTGGCCGTGGCCCTGGTAGGGCGTGGAGGTGGCCAGACGTCCCTGCCGGCGCAGCGAACCCTCGTCTTCCGACGCTGAGGAGGTGTCTGTGTTTGACAGGTTAAGACAGGGCAGTGTCACAACAGTGGACAAGGACAGGGGGGTATCTCCATGAAAAAAAAAAAAAAAAAAAATTGAAAAACCTGGCAATGGAACTCTTCAGCAGGATTTAGATGATATGCTGATGATACACTAGTCTACTTATACATACAGGACAAAGTATATATAAGCCAGTGGGATGGCCAGATGATTTCAATGGAGATGGAAGTTGATAAGCTGAAGGATGCTTGCTTTATGTTTGTCTTATGTCTTCACTGGTAGAGCATGTCTTTGATATTTGACTGCGTGTAAAAACTGCCACACTAACACACAGGCCCACTGCAGTTATAGGTGTACTGCATATAAATTAAAAATGTAATATATTTTTCCGACAAACAGAACAGAGTGATTAATATTAGTAAAGGGCAAGAAAAGTGAGAGCAAATTAGATGCTGTGGGAAAACAAGAGGTTGGAGTTTGTGTTTTTATACGCTTAAAGTCCACAGTTAATTAAGTCTGGGGAATACAACTAAAAGTCAGCTTTTCAAGAAAAATATCTTATTTTTTCAATATTTATGTTACAAATGATACAAAGTTACATGTCTGTCTTAGGAACTGATAAAAATCTACGCAGCTATAAGAATTTATGTCATAGGTATGTTGAATAACAGTCGTAAAAAATACAGATTTTCAAGACAAAAAAAGATTTGAGTTTTCATTTTAGTATGTCAGAGCATTTACATATTACCTAACTGATACTGGCATTTGTGCTTAACAGAGCTGCTTCAAAGAAATTGCAACAAGACATAAATACAGTAATTGCATACAATACAAACAGAAATATCCAGTGTTGATGTAAAAGAAAACTTTGCTAACAATAGTGTATGCTTAAGTTATTATGACTTGGACAGAACCACAGTCACTGATGATTTTACTGTTTTTCCATTGAGGCAACTTGGTAGCTGGTCTAAGCTAAAATAGCCCAAACATCAGCAACTTAAAGTAAGGTAAAGATCTTTCAAAAGGAACTCATTCCACTTCATCTGCCAAGCTCCCCAAAATGTTAGTTCTTTCAACAGCATCATTTAAGTTGCACAAGAGCAGGCCAGAGATTTGCATTCTGCAGGGAGTGCAATGAAATGGATAAAAGGGCTTAGATATCCCCACTTGAGAAAATGTAGTTCTCCAGTTACAAACAACTGTTTTCAAAATAACCAAGAAAGGTCACACTTCTCCCAATATTCATTATTAACAAAGTAAACAGCAGTGCTTGCTCTGCAGCCCCTGAGAAAAGTACAAAACTCATTCACACATCTCAAAATATTACACTACAGTCTTTGAGCATACTGTCCAAAAAAAAGCTTTAGTAATGTTGAAACCTATCCATAGTCCACTGAGAGGGAGACTTTTAGAAAAAAGAGATTAAGCCTGTGTGTGTGATCAGCACATGCCTGATAAATGTTCTCTAAACTAATGAGCCTTTACGTGATTAATCTGCCTACTAATCACTCGCAGTATGAAGTTACAACTAAAGTCTACCCATTGAGAGACTCCTGAAATCCCTGTTATTCCTCAAGCTTCCTCATGCCCCTGCAGAGGCTGTCAGAGGAAAGCGAGAGGAGGTTTGATTATAACAAGCTAAAATTTAATGTCTCTACAACAAGCGGACTCATTGGGGTTATCTCGCATTTATGATTCTGTTTGATATTCCTCTGCCTCCTTCCCATCTCTCTCAGTAACCCTGACACGGTAACACAGAGAAAGAGGGAAAGAAAGGGTCAGAGAGCAAAAGCAAAGTAGAAGTAGAGAGGTGGAAAGAATGGGAAATAAACTAAGAGAGAAAAAGGGGTTATTAGTCAAAGTTATATAGACAAAAACAGGAATAGACAGTGAAGACTGAGTCAGAGAAAAACCGGAAGTGATTGAGGATTTGAAGGTAGAGAGGGATATAAAAGAAAGAAATCATAAGCAGATACAGAAGCAGATATTCTGAGATCTAAGTTATTCTTGTGCATCAATGAAATATTACGGTGTAGCAAACAAAGAAAGATATACTAATAAATTTTCAGCCGAGCAGTTTAACATTGACTGAATCCCGTTAGAGTGATAGCATGCTAACATTTGCTAATTTGCATTAATAACAAAATATAGCTGAGGCTCATAGGAATGTCTTTAGTTTTGCAGGTATTTGTTCAGAAACCACAGTAATGGAAAAATAGAAATGTTGACCTGATGGTGGAGCTAGAGGAAAATTTAGGGGATCACCAAAGTTACTCCAATTCATCTTAGGGGGAATGAATAGGTGTACCAGATTTGAAAGACATTAATCTGGTGGACTGACAAATTGACCTTCTGATTGAAAGACCAACACTGACATCCTTAGAGCCATGCTGCTACCGCAGCTAAAAATACACTGGAGAGGAACTTTAATATCAGGAATTGATTAGCGTTGTCTTTGCATGTTTTCCATGTATTCGTTACAATAGTTGTGTATATTGTATTTGTTGGTCTGTATATTGGCAACATTTCCGTTGTTTGATTAAAGCATTTATGATCCAATCATGCCATGCTGTATTGAATGATAGGTCTGCAAGTATATAAATCAGATTTTGCTCTCATTACTACTGGTTCTTCCCTCTACAGCCCCATTAGTGGCTATAAACTCTTTACCTTTAAGTTTAGTCAGCCATTTACAAATCTCAGGCATAATGTTAAAAAACTAACATAACTGTTGCCACTGTGTACATCCTGACACCTGTGGCTGCCATTAGCCTGAAAAAGTAACAAAGCCCCAGAAAACATCTTGTATGTGATAAGATATGATAATCTTGTATGTACTGTATAGGATTTTGTTGGTCTGTGAAGCCAAACCTGTGCACCTTATCCCAATAGATTACAGTAGATCACTAAAAGTGACTCAAAACAACCATGAAAAGGCCCCCTCCTTCTCCTGTCCAGACCCTGATGTCTGAGCTCTTAATCCGGTTACTTGCTCCACCGCTGTGTCCTCTCTTTACCCAAGACATGAGGCTCTAAGGCCACCCAACAATTAACTCTTATATACCACAGATAAAGCCACTGCAGCGTTTTGAGAGACTGGAAAGTTTTCTATCATCAAATATTACACAGATATCTTACTGAATGACTGAAAAATGAAATAATTTCTTTGGGAACATTTTGGCAAAACTGACAACACAAAAGGGTTTTTTGGGCCTTGGACATCTCGCAAAACAAAGCTACAGAATGCAGTAATATGACAAAAAGTCAAATGAACTGGCTCACAATAAAAACTGTTATAAAAGCAGGCGAAAGGTCAACATTTTGAGACTATGCTAAAAATCTAATTATGCATCCATTATGCAACTCACGTGGGAAGGTATGCCTGGGAACGCAACGGTGAGAACTGAGTCTTTTATAGTCACAAAGAATGAACACATTCATTAAACTGCACATTTCATTCCTGGAGCAAATGCATGGCAACATTATTTTTTTTTCACTGAACACAACAGAGTGTCAGCATCCTGTACTCTAATTGATCATGGGAGCACATGCAAACCACCCAGTGTGAACGTAAACCTAGGCTGTGTGTGCATCCGCTGTCCGTCCAGGGAAGAGAGTCTAGCGGATCTTCAGGAACAGAGGTCTCACCTGGCGGGGTGCATGCCTCAACAGATGACTGAACTAGCACAGATCGTCTCTTAGAGGGCATGGGCATCTTCCTCTCTTTGTACTTTGCCAGAGCTGCTTGGACGGCTTCTGTGTGCAAATCTAAGAGAACAAATCAACACAGTTTAGATCCATCATTATAGAAGAGCACCAGGCATTTAAAACTTTTTGTCAGTATGGACACACCATTACCAGATCTGAAGCGTTCATCCCGGGTGTTGGCAGCCCTGGTCTTGTTGTGTTTGGAACCTGGAAGAACAGCTTGGGAGGAGGCCTGGATCCTGTTGTCGATTTGCAAAGATGGATCTACACCTGCAGATAGACAAGACCAAAGCAGGGAGAGGACAGTTTATAACAGGACAGAAACAAAAGGTGTAACTTCCTCTACTGCTCATAAGCAAAAATATTAATAGCAGAGGTATGAATGAACACAAACTTTGCAGAATGTGTTGTGGACATAGTGCAACGCTGATGAATATTGCTTGACCAGATCAAGTATCCACAAGCTTAATGGTAATCCCCATTTAGACTGCTTTCTTCTAATACAGTAGTTTGGAGTTAGGAAAGTATTCACTTTAATTAATCCAGCCAGTCTCGCAGCTTTCCAGCTGCCTCCAAGCTTTGCAAGTGAAGCAAATGCAAATTACACAGCCATAACAGAAAGGAGGTGATTAAACACCCTGAATGTCAAAAAGACAACATCTTCTAAGTGGAGCATTCTAAAATGATCAAACTCTCAAACTTGTCAGCCTCACTGTGCTCTACATGACGCAGGCAGTGATACATCCTTTCACTTATGCAATTCTCACTTGAGCTTAATTAAGGAACTAGTGCTTAGCATCAGAGGGGAAACCTGAGACTACCACTTGAAGGAAGGTCATGGTATGGGCTCTATTAAGAATCATCTGCTATTGGCCTTGCTTCTTCCCCTCATGCTTCCCACAACTTGCCTATATTTCTTTGTTGAGTCATAAAAGGCCTTGGCAGTTATTTTAGGCAGACTTGAATTACAACATCAGACACAATGGAACAGAAAGCCATCAAAGCAACAGCATCTAAACTATAACTTAGCAATATATCTGACAGTTTTATAAGTTGTATTTTCCTGGCAGGGGGGTAAAGAGGACACTATAGTTAAAAAGGATGCCCATGTAGTTCTGTAGCTCTGTTTCAATAAACGATACCAACTAGGCCCGTTTTTCCGCTTCCTCTTGCCGATTTTCCTCAGAAAACACAACTAAGCAAAACAGAAAGATATTTTCATTGATTAATGTCAACAAATGAACTCTGTCTTTTTGTCCATATCCTTCTAATTCCTGGAGAAATTCATCACCACTGGTGCAGTATTAATGTAGTCAGTCAAAAAAAGTGAAAGCATTTATATAATAACTATAATTTTGTTTCAGAGAACGTTGTTAACATAAGTACTAACAGCCACTAAATCATAACTTCGGCCTTTCTCTGACCAACCAGTAAGAGTCAGTGAGAAAGACATTACCACTCACCAACTTTCAACTTGTGCAAACCGCCAAATGTGGTCACTGGAGCCACAAAATCAAGCCACTGGTATTGTTGGAATCATCATTTTTATTTAGATGGCTACCAAGATGAATAATTTATACAAACTAAGTGGCCTAAGATGAACAGGGACTAAAGTTTGGGACAAACCTGAATTTACATATGCTGGACAAACCACACACAAAGTTTGTTTCCACCACAAGTCACGTCATCAGTGTCGGCTTTTATGCCCAAATCATATTAATGATCGGCTCAACGGTTGTAATATGTGAAAGTAAAATGCAACTGAAACTCTCTGTAGTCACATTTTGGCTTAAGAGAAGGTCGAAATATCAAAAAATGGGAATCAAAAATCAACAGTGCAGCTAAAAACAAAATTAAAAGACTGGACAGTTTTGAAGTTTTGTTTGGGTATTGCAACCTTTGCTGACCTGTGAACCACACAGGGTGACCTGCCCTTGCTGGTATAACCATTAGAAAACAGCCTTTTGAGGACAGAGTTCTACCAACGTCACATTCAGCCAGTTAGATTCACCACTTTGCTGGAGGGCCAGTGAGATACCCCTGCCAGCCAGCCATCAGCCCACCCGGCTTTTCAGCGGCAGCTTAGAGGGGATCAGTGAACTCCACACTGTCAGCAACTCTCATACAGCACTAGCACACAACACACTGCAATGCTGAGCAACATTCAGACACACTTTAACTTAATCTATATAATAACATGAGTTTCAAATATTAAACGATATAGCCAATATTGCCTAAGGATATTTAAGGACACATAATGCTTCGAGTCTGACACACATGCTCACACATACATCGCATCCCCTGTGAATGGATAGACACATCGATATATGCTGGTCCCTTATACTGCTCTGACAGCCCTGTCACACAACGGCCTTTTCCCAGCTCCCGCAGGAAACAGGTCTATAAAACAAGCCAGGACACCAGACCCGGTTGCTGGGCAGAACACACTTCAGAGACACACCACTCTGAGCCAATGAGAGGCATGCTCTGTCACAGCAGATGTTGTTATTGGTTAACAGCAAACCCTGATGAATTTTTAGCACCTGTCTTATGCCAACACTTACCGGTGTGGCGGCTGATAACACGTGTGCTGTGTCTTAGTCCCAGATAGCATATACGCAGGGCTAATGACTTGCATCAAGTTCACAGTTGTATATTCAGTTGATAAAAATTACATATGTGCCTAATAAAAATTTCTTTCATATTCATTTTGAAAGAGCTGGGAATGCATTCACAGTCAAAAAATGAAAACTAGAAGTCTAAAAAGGAACCATCACGTAAGATAAGATTGGGCACAATACCTCTTTTTCACCAAAGAGGTATAAAAATTACTCCAAGAAGCTTAATTTGACTTTTCCTAAATGTTTAACTTCCTAATATAGTCAACACCCCATGCAATTACTTATTCTCAAAGTTCAAAATGGTGCCCAAACACTAAATATAAATAAAGGAAATATATCTACTCTCTCATAGATGTTACAATCTGGCTTTATATAATTACTTTATTGCACTTGGCACATGTACAGTCGTATGACACCAGTGAAATATAAGTCAGTAAAACAGCTTATGGAATTCTGTATGGAGCTCAGAAGCCTACAGTCTATTGGACTCCTATTTTAACCATGCAGCTGTTAAACCCTAACCCAGTGATTCATCGTGCTGGATGGATGTGTCATTAAACACCAACACATCCATTCATCCTGCAGGAAGCATGTGTTGTATATGAAGAATCTCACCCACTCCAAAGCCTGTCCATTTATGCTCCATACCTGTCAATGCCCTTCTTTATGTGTTAGGATCCAGACTGAATCGCTTAAATGAATGACAGAAAGAAAACACATGAATCCATGATAACAAGAGAGAGAAGGAGCAAGAGAAAGACAAAGAACGAAGGAGCTGATTCACCCAAGCTAAATAACAGGCCTGCTAACTCCAGTGGAAAGCCCTGACCAAGCGGCCCACACCAGACTCTGGTTTCCACTGAGGCTTGATGTTCTGAGAGCAGGCCAAACCAAAGACTGCCATGGACCCTGGATAAAGGACGGAGAAGCATTAAGCATACAGACAGCAACTCCTCTCTGGGATTCACCACAAACCACCTCGACCTTATAGTCTGCTTGAGAAGGGTAGGACAGACTGTCTGCGCGACTGAGGCTAAAAATACTGAATTGATATATAAATGCATGTTGTTCCCTAAACAGTCAAAGGCCATAGACAGATAATAAGTAGTAACATACAACTGGGAAACTTCACGCCTCCCTGTTCTTCGAGTTAATTCCTATCTTCTCAAAACACCCACAACCTAACACAGGATGGCAGGCACAAATACGCACACAATGGGAATTAAAAAAACAAAACAAAACATTCCTCAAAAAAATTAGCATTCTGTAAGAATAGGTAATTTACTTAGAAAGCATAATCACTTAGTATCAAGAAATTAGCATGGTCCAAATCTAGACCAGTTATCATTCCAGCAGAGACACCTAATATTTACAGTCTCCATTATGTCTTCCTTCCCTTGGTTGGTTAGCACCTATTTTCATTATCACTACATAAGTTATGATATATGGCTGATGAAGGGCTATGGCATTAATAACAGATCCAAGGGTGACAGGACCACAGTCCTGACACAAGGAATCAAGGACAGAGCAGCAGGGACATCTTTATCCAGGTGAGTAAAAAAACAGATGTGTCAAAATCCTCTGCAGTATCCCTCATGACAACTTTATGACTATGTGATGTTCAATTTTGTATTTTTTACATCACCGAATACTCAATTTACTCCATGTAAAATATGCAGCTTCTGCAGGCAAATTCTTGTTTTGGCTTTGTTTTGTTACAATTTGTTTGTTCAGTGATTTTATTTTTGATTTCTCTTCCTTCTGTTCTTGTACGATTTTTTTTATTATTATTACTTGTCTCTCCAAGCTGTAATAAGGTTTGTTTTATTATATAATGAAAAATATGCTATATGCAAATAAAGATACTCCTATGATCATTACTAACATTATAAAATACTTTTTCTTATTCTGTTTGCTCTTGCAAGGACACTATGCTAAATGCAATGCTAACAGAGCCAAGATAAAACCTGTCCTGGACAGTTAATTTCCTGCAGGCCTTTGTGCCTTACCTTGTATCTGTGGGATGTACGGTGCCAACAGCTTGCCTCTTTTCTTCTCATAGCCCTTCTGAGTGATGTCCCCTGTACAGACAGAGACAGAGAAATACAGAGGAACAGACAGACAGAGAGAGAAGGGGGGGGGGGGGGGCAGAGAGATGAGTCATTAGCTCAGCCGTGCCCTGGTCGTCTGTGTGTGTGTGTGTGTGTGTGTGTGTGTGTGTGTGTGTGCGTGCACAAGTGCCTTAGGATGACACTGGCACCACAGGGCACCAGAGGAGGGCTGTGGCAGCAGATGACCAGCACTTACCAACTGGATGTCTCACTCAAAAGACACACACAGGAAGTGACATTGCAAATGTTCATCCACACTAGCACAAAAATCACACGTGAAAGATATGATATTGTGGAGAATTTCCACAGAATACTTGAATGATAACATCAGCTAGGCAAGGGGCATTTAAAAGATCGTTTGTCTGGTGCGCCTGGAACATTTTTCCCTCTCAGTATTTTTACGAGAAGTAAAATTACTGCTGATGTCAGCATGAACTGAATCCACCTCAGTTGTCTCCCCACACATAATTAAAAGTCGGTATGTTAAATAAGATCCGGCTACATGTTATTTTAATAGCCTTATTTGAAAGGAATATCATTGTACAAGTTTTTCCAAGGCTGGAATTTACCTACAATAAATGATGGAAGTGAAAAACAAAGGCAAAGGAAGATAGAGAGGTACGGATGCAGACAGATGCACAGAGAGACAGACTGGAGGTCTAAGGCTAAGTAATATTACCGCACTGTAGATTCAGCAATGGCTTAGGTCCACCAATTGTCTAGACTTGGCATGGTGTATAGTAGATTTAGCAAGGATAACCATGTGGGTTAAAATGATGATTAAAAGGATAAGCAAAAGTTCCCTAAACTAACAAAGACAATAAGTCAAAAAAACAACACAAAAAAAAAAAAAACAGGACCCCAGCACTGCTTCTGTAATGGTTGCCTGCATTGTTGGTGATATAAGAAGTCACACTGTTATGTCCATATCAAAACAATAAGACAAGAAAGAATCAGCAAAATGTCATCTGGTTTACATTATTATGCACACTGGGCATAGTTGTATGTATGACACATTCATAAAATACGTCATTTTCATCAAAATCGTAGCAAAGAAATTTAGTTAGGTACATCACATTTGGCAGTGCTTTTTTGGTGTTCATCCCCAATCCCATCTGACCCTGTTTATCATTTTGAAGAAGCCAGAAATATAGTACATTGCACTTTATTTTCAGCTGTCACATGGTGGAATGCTTCACCAACTACACAAAGTGTTTAATGGCCTTTATTGTCTTCTTCCAAGAAGAGAGAAACCAACAAAATACAGTGTCTTTGCAGTGTTATATAAAAGCTTATTACAACTGAACTCTTCCCTAATGAAACTGTCACCAAAATGCCAGGAACATTAAAACGCAACCACAACCACATGGGACCTGTTCAAAAGACAGAGAACTAGGTCACTGAGTTTGGAGTGTTTTGGCTGCTCGTGGATGATTTTGGGATTGTAAAATGTCACTGTTTTTCTGCACATCAGATACTGCTGTGGGCCAGGCTGATGGGGTGGAGGCTCACTCTTTTGTCAACAAAAAGGCGTACTGATTCACTCACATAGGGCCGACTAACGGCACCTCTGATACACAAACCATGAGTATGCACACAACTTTGCTCCTAAATATGATCTTTCTAACAAGTAGTATCCCATTTAGGAGCCGGCAACAAAGCTGTGGAAGACAAGGGCCTTGTGGAAAATATGCCAGTCAAACCGCTGGGTTGTTAGAGGTGTGAAAGTGAAAGAGCCACTCGACGTGACATATACATTGATTTGGCAGGAAGCTAGAAATGTTCACAGAAGTCAACGCAAGAACTGAGTGGTCAGATTTTCCACTGGTGTTGACACTTGAGTACAATCAATAGAGATCACACTGTGTTCTTTATATTAATCTGTATAGGCTCTCAGTGGGGGTCATTAGGGTGGAGGTCAACTGAAAAAGCAAGAGTTCAGTGGGTCTCTCTGAATGAGACAACCTCATTAAATTCCTCCCTATGTGATCCCATTTCTTCATCCTACCTTGGGGAATACTTTATTTTACTTGCTCCTTACTGAAGTTTTTAACCTATATTAGCTCACGAAAGGTTTAATATGCACACACAGTCTTGTATTCAACACTCTATTTACCTTCACCCAGTCATAGAGGCCATTTTATGGCCCTTCATACTGATAGATTTTTAAAATTTTAGTTACAGTACTTGGTTGCTGATTATGAAAGTTCTTCCAAAATATTCATGTTTATCTTTGCTGGTTCTCTGCTCTTCAAGCCACTTAAAGACAACAGTATTTGGTGTGAAAGCAGGTGTTGGTGGTCACACTGGTTGGTGTGCGTTCGCTAGTCCTGAGTCACCAGTAACAGCTGAATGCCTGCACTGTTAAATGTCCAGGAGAGCTGGAGGCTAGCGACAATACAGCGCTGTCCACGGGCCAAGCCGGCTGACCTGACACTGACTCTTTCTGGTGATAAGTGTCTCTGTTTGTGTGTGTGTGTGTGTGTTTCTGTGTGTGTGTGTGTGTGTGTGTGTGTGTGTGTGTGTGTGTGTGTGTGTGTGTGTGTGTGTGTGTGTGTGTGTTTCTGTGTGTGTGTGTGTGTGTGTACACATCAGTATATGTCTGCGTGCATGCCAGTGTGTCTGAGTGTGTTCACCACAGCAGACAATCAGCCTGACAACAACACAATAGAGGGCTATTCTTTACGGCAGCTCCGAATTCTGACTAGCAGCCTCTGTGGCCGAGCAGCCCCTAGCACACACTGATCCATCAAGTTATGTCTAACTGAAGCTAATCTTTTGATCTGAGAACAAACAGCTTAGTCATTAAATATGGAGGAATGGACTCAAGCAATCAATGATAAACAATGACCCTCACCCCGACTCTTAAACAGCAAAACAAAAAATTCTGAGGCAACAAAGCATCACAATATTTCCACTGTAAGTGTGCATGTACGAGTGTGTATGTATATGCTTGCACATATATTTCTGCATGTGTGTGTGTATGCATTTTTATGTATTTCTGGACAAACACTCCATTTCCCTTCTGTGTCTGAGCTTAGAGTGCCTCCATAAGAGAAAAATGGGAGGATTCAAAGGTCAATATGTGGCCTGCCCCCTGGGGAATAACAGAGGGGGGAGAGGGTAGTGGGATGCAGGGATGGAAGGATGAAAGCAATGACTTAGCACCTATACCAAATTACACCAACACAAGGGATGAATTGAAGCTTACAGTATATTTACAGCAGAATGGGAAACACTTCATTTGACCCCCTTCGACCCGCCGCACTGACTAGAGGCTTTGCCATGTAACTGAGGTGTAAAGAAAAGGGTACATCTCCAAACAAGCACCTGGGAGGAGAGTGATTAGGTGGGTAGGGTAAATTAAAACTGAGAACAAATGTGTCAAAGAGGGATATAAACGAAAGCACAAGAGGGAGGGGTGGGAGAGAGAGGGGAAGCATTTCTCAGGTCGTGCTGGTTAGAGAAACTCAGGGGCTCAGCTGGAAGATTGTTTTTCTTTCCTCAGCCGGCATCCACCTTCATCAAAACCCAGCTCCTTTGTTCCTGCCATCCCTCCAGTCTGATCTCCTCACCTTCATCCCAGCCCTTGAGGGATGCCTATCCACACATACTAAGCATTCCTGTCATCTTATGACTTCCAAACACTCTCTCTTTTTAATTACCTGCATTAATTCTTGCTGAGGAAAGAAATAAAAAGAATAGAAGAAAAACACGCCCAACGTCCTTATTTTTTGGGCTGTTAAGTGCCAGTCCTGTTAAACTAGTTTCCATTAGTCTGAAGTGACAAAATGTTATTTACCACAGACCAGAAGTATATTTTTGATCTGGCACATCACTGAATGCTGTTACCGTAAACATTCCTCTCACACGGTCCTGAATCCAATTTAGAAAAAGAGACGGTCAATCTTGTAACACTCTGAACTGTGACAGCAAGAGAGCCCGCTGTCTTCTGCTTTGCCTTATTGACTATAATTGACTGATGGCTAACGACTGGAGCTGTTCCTCCAATGAGGCTCCATTAGCGAATTACCTTGCATCTGCCCAGACAGAGCTCTTCAACAAGGAGGGAAATACTGAAACAGCACATTCCTCTACAAGCCTGCACAAACACAATAAGGATTCATAATGAAGCTCTGAATGAACATGGCAAGATTGGCTTTACTCTAGAGGTGAGGCTTGCCTTCATAAGACAAGTAAAGTGAATTAGTAACAGGAAAATATTTATGCATCAACTGTCTCACACATGGTCACACATATTTTCTCTCTTCTTTTAGATGCAGAAAGCCAAGGGATGTCAACTCTTGCTCTCAACTATCTCCCTTGGTATCACGCATACTCACACTCAGACACACACACTCTAGTAGCAGAAGCAGCAACAGTAAGGTCTTGAAAATGGAAGAAAACACATTCATGTGTGTTTTCCTCTGCTGTTGGCTGCCAATTAAAAAAACAAAACACACACCAAGATCCGTGTGTGTGAATATTTGTGTGGAGTTATGAGGGCAGGCTGTCTATTACAATAATCAACACTAAGGCTCACTGATAATTTTGTGTTATAATGTATTGCCCCTTTATATAATTGTATTGTTTCAAATTCCCATATTGAGATATCATGTTTCCCAGTTATTTCTACAAGCATAAAGGAGGCGACTAATTAAATATTTTCATTATCAGTTAATCTGCCACTTATTTACTCAAATAATTGTTTCGTCTATAAAATGAGAGAAAATTGTATAAAATGCCCATCATTATCCCATAAATCTTTATCATTTAAGTTTTATCATAACATTGCTTGTTTTGTCTGACGAACAGTGTAAAACTCAAAGATATTCAACTTAGAATCATGGAAGACAAAGAAAACCAGCAAGTCTTAAGATTTGAGAGGGTAAAATGAGGAAATTTCAGGCATTTATGCTTGGAAATGAATTCAATAATTAAGTGAATGTCAAAATTGTTGCCGATTTATTTTCTGTCGATCAGCTATTCGTTACAGCTTGAAAATGAATGATAACAAATTCAAGTTTACCAAAATCTCTTACAGATCTGATTCTAAACAGAAATTTCAATATGTACATTTAAGACATGAATCAAAATATTAACATGTTGAGATAGTGCTGGGATGATCATTGTAATACTAATTTTGTCTATGTTGTCTAACTCTCAATAGTCCCAAATTCTTCTTTATCCTGAACTAAAACCCCCAAGTCTGTGCCACAGTGCCACCCTCTCTTCCCAAGTGACAGACAGCCAGAGAGGCGGCCCCCATCCACCCTTAATGTCAGTTCCTGTGCCAGGCTGACCCACAATGTGCCAACACTGCTGCAAAGCCAGCAACCAAGCCGTCTGCCCTTCAATCACAGAAAACCACAGCTAAATATTGAGGCTGGGAAGCATTTGCTCTCTAGGCTTGAGTATTTATTCCAACAAAGGCAGATATAGCCAGCTGTCATTTAGCATTAGCTCTCCAGCATACAAATGTTGATTTTACACATTTGCATTAAACTTTAATCTAGACAGGCGCTGAAATCCTGTAATTTTTCCAGTGCATATTTACAGTGGACAGTTTATTTGAGGACCAGAAGTGTAATATTCCAGGTGTGCACAGTGGGCTCTGAGCATTACCCCTTTCATTCCCAAAGTCTGGCCCATAGGAAATTGGCATATACCTGTGCTTATGACAGCTTCCCCTTCGCTTGTGTCGGATCGATGGAGAAAATGACAAGGAGCAGAGATATGAAAAAGGGGCAAAGAATAAGGGCTAGATGGAGAAAGAGCAGATCCACACCACAGATGCAACTACATGTCTAGCTTATTAGTCTATCTAATTGACAAAAAACAGTAAGGAGGCTGCAAGCTGCAGGAAAGTATAGTAAAAGTATAATGTGCAATGACGACAGCCGACCCCTATTAAACTGTTTTAACACACATAGAAACATGCAGAATCACTCACGTGCAGAAGCTAGAGGAGCAAGCAGAGTAGCGCTGAGATCCCTTCAGCACAGACAGAGAGAGAGGGATGAACAGAGGGATGGAGGGAGGGACAGCAGAAGAAGAGGCCAGTGGCAGAATTCAGGCAGTCAGGTCAGCAGAGGCTAACCAGCTAACAGGCTAACGGGCAATCTCCTACAAAATCCTGCTGTCATAAGTCAGGCTCTTCAGCATCCTTTGTTTCCTTTCATAGTGACACCAATAGAATGAATGAACCCCATCTCCCTCATTCTGCCTTCCCATCACTCCCCTCCCTCTCGCCCTCTCTCAAACCCCGCACTCTGGACCCCCCCCCCCTTCTCCAATTTGTCCTCTCTCACTCTTTCCATCCCTCCCTTCCTCTCTGCTAAGGTCTCCACACAAAGCCAGGCTAGGCTGCAGGATTAGGGTGTCAAAGCAGACCCCTGCCCCCCACCTTCCTACATACCGATCTCACACACCACACACACACTGTACAAGAACTATAGAAGAGGCTTAGCCTGTTACAACACGTTTATACAGGTCAAGTTACAGAACATGCACACATTATTTCACTGTCAAGAAGAAGCTTCTACACTGATGCAGGCAACCCCACCATTAGAGTTAATGGTTGCTACAACAGTAAAGTCCAGGGCTGAGAAATAAAGAGACAAGGTCATTTTTATAATATGGCTTGATTGTACATGTATCCACAAAACAACCTGGACAGCCAGATCAAACCTTAAAATATACCTGTACGCTGTCTCTAATGGTTGTATTCTACTGTAATTTCCAGCTCGAAATCGCCTCAATGAAAAATTTAGGCTATACTTTAGAATGAAGCAGAAACTATGAGGGGGTAAGACTGGGTTTATTGGGATGAGGATCCCTTTGATGTGCCCTGTGTTTAGACTGGTTGGAGATGGAGTACTACAGAAGTCCCAGCAGGCTGATCACCGTGTGTGTGTGTGTGTGTGTGTGTGTGTGTGTGTGTGTGTGTGTGTGTGTGTGTGTGTGTGTGTGTGTGTGTGTGTGTGTGTGTGTGTGTGTGTGTGTGTGTGTGTGTGTGTGTGTGTGTGTGTGTGTGCATTAGTATTTCATTTTAGAAATTAGAGACCTATTTACCCTATGGCAGTAAGTTTCAATGATTAGCTGCATATAATTAGGCTCAATTATTCCTTAATAACACACACATGGACCTGCACATGGATAATGGACCTGCACAAACACTCCAGCAAAACGCCCACACACAATACATCATCTCCTTTGTTTCTATAGACTGACATGAACTACATGTCACCTTTGACTAGCGGGTCAGTTACCTTCTGCATGTTGTTTTAAACTCACATGATTAGAGGTTTTTACATTTTAAACACCAGATATATAAATGAAAAAAGAAACTCCTGTACAATGCAAGGTGATCTGATAGAAAAGCCCTGTATTAAGTATAATTAGGGCTGAAACAAGTAGTCAATTAATGGATTAGTCGGGGGACAAAAAATTAACTGGCAACTAGTTTGATAATGTATTAATTTTTTCATTCATTTTTCAATATTTGTGTGTTTCAGCTTCTCAAAGGTGAGGATTCAGTGTTTTTTCTTGTCACTGTATTGTATTAAATATCTTTGTATCTTGGACTGTTTTTACTATTGTTTTCCAATAGTATGATTAATGAAGAAAATAATCAAAAATTAAAATAATCATTGGTTGGATCCCTACTTATAACAATTGTAATGATGATTTAAAATGATTTTTTGACCTAACCCTGTGTTTTGGTTTTTGCAATTTGGCTCTTAACTGATCATCTACTATTAATGTTGTTTTTTTATTCCCTGTCTTATTTAATTTATAATGCAACTTGTAAAGCACTCTGAACTGCAACTGTGTAAAAAATGTGCCATAAATGTGCCTAATGTTAGAGGCTGCAGTTTGATGTTGTATTGGACTGCAATACTGCATTATATTGATGGCATATTTTGTCCCTGGGCACCCCCAATTTAGTTAAATGACACAAAAACTGAAATCTAAGTTTTACAAAAGGTGTTTAGCTTATGAAGGTGAACGCTAGCATTCTCTGAATCACATGGCCATCAAGGTTTCCTTTTTTCCTAGTCCCTCAAAAAAAATTTCAAACGATTAATAATGTGGCAAATGTTTTCTTGAATACAGTGTGTTTTAAGAAAATAGTTTTGTGAAAGAGTAGATGGCATGATAGCAGTCCTGGACCTCTTTCCATTGCGATTTGATTCCAGGCTTCCAGGCTCCAAGCTGAACACAGCAGTACAGTGCTTTTCAATAAAGCCAGAAGATGTTGAGTAACCTCAAGGCTATAACAAATATATACAGAAATTTATTCAAGATTCAAGATTTATACAGCTTGAGTCATGCTGAATGACATAAATGCACAGTGTAGTTTAAGGACAGTCAGTGAGGGGAGGAAAAAGGGTAAGTGTTGCAGAAAAGAAGGGTTGATTGAAGATGACAAGGAGCTTGACACTGAGAGCCAGCTGGTGAAACGGAGGGGGTCGAGGCAGACTCGAATGGAGGAGGCTTTAGGGAGAATTTAGAGACAGAAGGGGGGAATGAGGAGAGAAAAAAAGAGGAGGAAAAAGGGAGAAGGAATAAAGGAGGATATGATTAAAAGGTAATGACTTCCTCTTCCTTTCACTAGACACACAGACACATGCTGACACACACACAGTGATATCCCTGATCCTAAAGCGCCTGGGCGTCTCTCATTCTCAATCTATCAACAGCTCCAATCACACTGCCGCATCACTTTTAATTAAGTAGGGCCAACGAATTAGGATACTGAACGAATGCTCCATTACCACTTTGCTAATACATAACCCCCTCATCACATATGCGCACACACATGCGCACACACACGCATACACACACACACACACACACACACACACACACACAGAGAGTCCAAAATCCGCCTCCATCCCCCAATCTCTGTGTGTCTGGTGAGTAGACAGAGACAGTGTGAATAATAAGACATTAGATGCAGTGCAGCCTTACACAGGGAGCCCTGCAGCTGTGCACTGATTTGGAGAGCAGACAAGAGGGGGGCCTTAATTAACAGTCACAAATAAACAAAACTACCCTATGCACACACATCAAAGGGATACACACGCACATGCAATGGTTGCACCAGTTCTCACAAAGAGACAGATCCGGATCAACTTAAGCACAGATACTAATGCAGAGAGCTTATATCATGGATCATGCCATTGCACACACAAACACACAAACACACACAAACATAAACGTACAAACCGCACACACTGTAGTCATTGGTTGTGTGAAATGTGAAAGTGTGGAGCCCTAAGAGTGTCACCTGTGTGTACTGCGTGCATGGCATGTATGTCTATCACTGTGAGGTCCAGTTTGAGTTTTAGACCTAGAATGATGACATTTTTGAAAACTGGGGCCGTTCTAGGCAGTCCTCGATTCATCAAAGGGCTGTTTGAGGGTTAGGGCTTGGTTTTCGGATGGGCTGGGTTTAGGTCAAGCTCAGGATTTGGAGCTGTTAATTATGATGGTTAAGGTTAGGATAATGGGCCAGGGAACGCATTGTGTCAATGAGTGTCCTCACAAGTATCTAAATGCAAACACGTGTGTTTGTGTGAGACTAAGAGAGGGAGCAAGGGAGAGACTGACCTGGCTCCAGTCCAAACATCTCAGTCCATTCAGACATATGATATGCAGGCTGGGCTGAGTTGCACAGTAACTGAGCGATGTGCTGCTATTCTGGCTCTCAGCCAGAGTTTCATGATGTCTAAACATGCATCTCCATCCACATGGACACCAGCAGAAACTGTCCTATCCAACATCACTCAGTGCAGCTTTACATATGCCTCAGTAGAACCACATAGAGCAATGACAATGAAGAGCCCAAGGTTAGGAAAGAATATGCCTATTCTTTAATCCTGTTGACCTCATCATATAAACGGCCTCCTGTTAGTGGGTGTAGTTTGGTACTGTCTCTTGCACATTGACATTTGTTTTACTGTTTAGATCTGCTTGAGCAAAAAGTAAAGAAATGCAAGAACTGTGTTGTAAGATAAAATAAAAATTAATTGTATTTCAGACTGCGTTCTCTCATTGTCTACGTGCTTTCATGTTGCCAGTGTGTGTGTGTCTCTATGTGTGTGATTTGTGGAGCGAGACATCTGTGTGACAGGCGTGACCAGTGTGGGACCCTCAGAGTAAAGACTCTGCCATCAAACACAAGGATCTGTTCACAGCCAACAAGCCCCCCTCCACCTCCGGCCACATTTGAAGGACTAAGTACCGTACTTTACATGTTTAACTTAGGAGTGCCAACTTTACTGTGCTCCCTGCTGGTTCAGTTATTTGATGGCATGCAGATAAATCAACGCTGCTGGTGGTGACAGCTTCAACATCTCTCTTGAGCTACAGAAAACCATGTGTGCTATATATCCAAGCTGATGGTGTAGTTACTGAGCGAGCAGAGCTGCAGTGATCAGCAAAAAAAGTATAAACAGTGTCTAACTAGCTGCTAATGAATAGCTAAATCTAAGATTGGAGCTTCATCCAACTTGTCCTCATGGAAAAAATGCCTCTTGTGTGTGTCTGTGTTCAGTTCTGGGCTCACAGAAAATGACTGAAATATCCAGCTGGAAGTGCCCTTCACACACGGATCGACCCCC
This sequence comes from Xiphias gladius, assembly GCF_016859285.1. Taxonomy (NCBI): domain Eukaryota; kingdom Metazoa; phylum Chordata; class Actinopteri; order Istiophoriformes; family Xiphiidae; genus Xiphias; species Xiphias gladius. Next base: position 12,457,689 of record NC_053415.1, read on the forward strand.
ACTGTTACCGCAAAGGGATGATTAGGTGACTGAAATGAGACCATGTACTAGGCTGTGATGTTCCTCATTAGGAGCAGTTTTTAGAAGGAAGAAATCGAGTCAATCAAAGTCAAAGCCAGTATCAATGATGCCCTCTATTCAGGGCATCACAGCTCTATTCTCAAATTCAACAATCTAACTTGTCTCAATTCAAAAAAGTCTAAAACACAGAACGGCCAACCCTGATGGGAAATCTGCTGCCACCGTCCTGATGCTATTCAATGTGTTCAGCCACACATGCTCTATGCGGTCTGATTACTTTATATTCCTCAGGGGACCTGATAAATCACCTGAGCAAGAAAATAATGTTTTTACAGACCAATGCTCTTATTAGTATAAAGATGAAAAATTGCACTTATTTGCAAAATTTAGTTTATTATAAATTGCACTGTGATTTACATAAGATAAATACGAGCCAAAAACCTGCCAGATCATTTGCTTCTTTTTGCCCTCCAAAGTGAACCACAAAGACACATTGACAACAATTTCAAATATAACTTAAACCTACTGCCCAATGAAGAGGTAATGCGACTGATTAAGGCTGCCATGTATTTGGCAGAAGCAGCTGACATCTCTTCCAGCATCTACCTTTGTGGAGAGAAACTTTGCATCCCTAGTGTTTGAGATACGAGTTGGATGGTGTCCCATCTGAAGCTCCCAGCTCTGAGGATCCTACTCAGTTCTCTGTACGGTCTCATAAGATCTAGAGAGATTTATTGTCTTCTTTGCCTGCCTATTACCATATGAATGACCATGTTTTCACCAGCCTGACACAGGCTTAACCATTAAGCTCCTTGCACGCACACGCGCACACACGCGCACACACACACGCACACACACACACACGCACACACACACACACACACACACACACACACGCACACACACACACACACGCACACACACACACACACACACACACACACACACACACACCTTTGCTATGGTAAGGGATAGCGGGGTTGGAGAGAGCTGGGGGGGTTTGCATGGGCACGAAAAAACAGCTAAACATCTACACATGGCCAGTGTGACAATCCAATTAAAGGTTGCACATACATATGCACTTAGTAGTATTAGAGATGCAGGCTATTGCCCCCAACTGTGCGTTTGTGAGAGTGTGTTTGTGTATCCATATCTATATGTCGGGGGCCAGGGCTAACTAGCGCTGCTCCATGTCTAACAAGCTGTATGGCAAAGTCTTTTGTTCTTCGCCTGTGATTCATGACCAGGTCTGGGAGCGGAGCCCAGTATCAGTGTGTGAAAGCTTGTGTGAGTTTGTGTTTAGCCTTTTCAACACAAAAACATACCATACGCCCATTAATTCTTGTCATCAATGCTGATGTGAATTGTATGTTTCCAAATATACACAGCTCTTTACAGAAAGCAGAGCAGGGCTATCCAGGTGAAACAGGATCAACACAGCATCAGTGCAGGTCAACAAATCAAGCAGGTGGACACACAATGTAGAACAAATATGTTCAAATACTACTATGCAGTCAGTCACTGGTTAACTACCATTCTCTCTCTTTCCAACATACACAAACAGAACAACAGGCTGATCTCACCAGGCGTTGGACACGATGACCACAAGCCTCACCTCCTCTCAAACACCATCTGTTCCTCTCTTTCATTTTCCCGTCCTCTCTTCATCATAAATCCACCATTCCAAAACCCAAAAATATATGGCCAAGGTGACACAAACACAAATGTGATACTAACACCCCTTTTCCTGTTCTGCAGGCATCATCTGCTATTCACATTTCACACTATGTTTGCTTTTATATTCGAGCTTGCAGACTTGCAGCTATTTCCCTGCAAATTTCTGAGTGTTTTCAACTTTGCTTGCAAAGACAATACGGTTTCTGTGGAGAGAGAAGTAGTTCAGTGAGGTCACACAGGAGCTGCTGAGCCCACTGCGACAGACAGAAAGCACAATTGCAAGACTTGTCCTGGTTTAAATTACTGCTAACCTGGTGAGTCACTACAAATGTGAACTATGGATCTCTAGAACTACATTGAAAGTTTTGTCATTGGGAATCAAACATCATCAACCTTGCTCCAAACTTTTTTTTAAACATTTTTTTCAAACTACCATGACATCTGTGTCTACACAAATACATCTATATTGTAAAAAAAACTTAACAAAGCTTTGTTTTTACTTCTCTCTATCTTTTCTGGTTACTTTTTCTACTCCTTTTTTTCTCTCACCTCTCACTGTTTCCCCTTCTTCCCTACTGCCCTCGTCCTTATCTTCTGGTTCTGCTTAATTTCATTCTTCATCCTCTTTATCAACCCAAACCAGTAGTGACCGCCGTAAAAACTTTTGTCACTAAATATGATCCTGTTTGCATGAGTGTGTGTGTATGTGTGTGCCTGCGTGCATACAAGCATAGGCACATACTTACACACTTTCTAGCTCATGTGTGCATGTAATTGTTCATCTATAATTCAGTAGCATGGCACTTTCACTGTCTGTGCCAGACAAGTGCCTGAACTGTGCTCCTCTGGCTGCACCCAAGTAATTCAGTGGAGCAGTGATAGCACTCTCAAGGCCAGACTTAAGCCTTTTAAATTTTAACACCACAGCTCAACACTGCCCCAGTCCCTGTTAACAAGTCCAGGGCTGTCTGAAACATCTGGTTGCCCTCAGACAAAATATTTATTACTTGAGGCGAAGAGAAGAACAAAACATGCTGTACATACACTGTCAGCCAGCAGAGTTGAGTTTAATAACACCAGTAGATATACAGGTCATTTTGGTTCTTGTAGTGTTTTCTACCAATTTGACATTGTACTTTTGTGCAAACATCCTTGATCAGACTGAAATGGCTTACTAAGTTTTTTGGTTTTTCAATTGGACAACTTAGAAAGGAAGGAAAGTGTGTGTTTGCACGTGCACTTTATGTGTGTGTGTGAGAAAGAGAAAGCTCATTAAAGTCAGTCTCATCTGAGATCCCCCCCTCACCACACACACATTACTAGACTGGTTTTCCTGCTGTGATAAACCCGCTAACAGGACAAACACTTAAACTCAAAGACACACACGCACACACACACACACACACACACACACACACACACACACACACACACACACACACACACACACACACACACACGTACATGTGCCACACACATCAATCAACCAAACAAACATTTAGACTTACATACTTTATATACAGACAGATACCCACTCACCTTCACACGTACATGCAGACACATGCACATGCACATACAGAAACATACACAAATACACACAAACACAGACACACAAAGTGCACAGTACATTAATGAGAGCAAAGGTAGCACAAGGAGACAGTCCAGCTGGAACACATGTGCAGAGCTCCTGTTCTAATGAGTCCATTAGTCAGTGTCCCAGCAGCTGTAACTGCTACCACACACACACACAGGCAGACACACAAACATACACAGAAACATATATGTGCAAAAGCACACACACTTTTAAATATATTCATGTTTCACATGTTATTAACAAAATAAGGCGTCCTCTACCCCTTCAGCTAGAGTCAACATAACTAATTCATTTTACTGTGATAAACTGATACTCCACACAACTGGATAACAGAGGTAATAGCGCTGCTGTCACACAAGCTTATCGTGTTACACGACAGCATCTCACCCATCCCGTCAGTCCCACACTGCTAGTTTAATAGTGGTGGGCTTTTGTATAATCTGTCCAAAAGAGGGTGCTAGAGAGATATGTAGCCTAAAGGCTCCCACATATCACTTCTCTGACCATCTCCTCCTATCCTTCATCTCATCTTGTCTGGTATCCTTGTCCTCCTCTTCTTCTCTCCTTCTCTTTTCCCTGCTTCATCCTGAAGTTGGTCTTGCAAAAATCTAAGTCCAGTTATTTGTATTAAAAATAAGAATCATTTTTCAATAACTGCAGTTTAGCCATGAAAACTCTTATGGATAACAATTCATTACACCACTATTTCGGACTATTAACAGCATAATTCCACTGTGACCTGGGGCAGCTCTGGGCTCTGTAACAAGTTTGTGAGACATACTTTACCTGAGGACCAGCAGCTTGAAGACAAAACCAGATACAGTCATACATGGATTGACAGACTGAGCTATGTTCACAGCGTGTAAGTAAACCCTGGCTTCACAATGTGTATGCATGAGAAGTGGCAGCACTTAACCTGTGCCCATCTATCACAGTAGCTGCGTGTTTTCCAATGAGTGTGCTCTTAATGAGGCTGAGCTCTGTGTGATCAGCTCTCTTCAGCAAAGGCCAAGCTATAAAAAGGCAATCACTTTACTTTAGCAACACAAGCAAAGAGCTATGCTTAAACAAAATAACAGACTCTTGACCCGCCCAGGCAAGTAGTAGCCATCATCTTCCCATATGGGATTATGGTTTCACCAGCGTGTTTACAGCGGGGCTGCACTATGACTGCTGAAATGATAATGTATTATTTTAAGAGATATAATCTATTAATCTATGGGTAATCTGCTGCAGCTACTGATCTCAAAGGCAGTAAAGCACCTCCCTAGATATAAGCCATGTCCCTTTATGCTCAAATAGAGTGCTGAGAATGCAGATGTGGGCCAATGCGGGGAGGGCGACAACCACCCTCTGAAGGCCATCACTGACTGATCAGGGACAAAAGTGCAGGAGTGTGTGAGTGCAGGCCAACCTCTGTTAAGGAGCATGTATATATGCATATATATGTATGTATACATACGTACATACATGCATACACATATATACATATATACATACACATACGTACATACACATGCATACATACCTACGTACGTACATACACATGCATACGTACACACACATACATACACATATCTACATATACACACATATCTATATATATCTATATCTATATCTATAGATATAGATATATATAAATAAGACTATATTTTCTTTATATACAGCAGAGAGAAGTGTGCAGCTCTGACCTCTCAGGAGCAGTTGCCCCCATCACTGGTATTATCTTAAATGAAACAGTATGCTACTACTATGAAAGAACAAGTAGAACAGATTAGCCAGTTACAGGCTGCACTCTAATTTATGCTGTACTTCAAAGATATTGAATTCAAAAGTGTACATTTGTAAAAGGAGGCTATTTAAACTTCAAAACTGTCCCTTGCTTACACTCATGTGAGGCATGCCATAGAGGAGAGAGTAGCATGACAGGAAATTTGATAATAGAGGCATGTCAGTGTAAAGACCCATGGTTAAGCCTGCTATACAATCCCAACTGAAGGGAGATATTATGTGGTACAAAGTTTGGTGGCTATTAAAATAGTTGCAATACTATATTTTGTGCTTTGACAACAGGCTTTATGCTGTTTCCTGGAAAATAGGAAGCTCCTCTAAAAATAGTTGAAAAAAGAAAAAAGTAAGGTTTGTCATTCTAGATTTAAGCCTAGTTCTCAGGCAGAGCTTTTCTTCATCCTCTCACTCTCTCATTGCTCGCAAAGTGAAGCCAAACAATGCCTCATATTTCACCACCATTTGTCTATACATTCCACCAAGTATGACATAATTCCTTATATGGGCCTTTACTGTTTCCACACTCCCTTAACCAGATAAGGTGCAGTGTCTCTCCGCGCTGCTACTCTCCCCTGAGGGTACCTGGCCTTGGCATGAAACCTGCCTGCCCGCCCGGTTGGGAAAATGACTGCTACAAGAGGGGGAGACATGCCTTTGATGTCTTTGGACTGTTGGGATTCGAAGAGAGATGAGGGTGAGATAAAAAAAGGAGGAAGGGAGCAGGAAAAGGAAGAGGCGCTGAGAGATGGTGGAAAACAAAGATAGAAAAAGAGCAGAAAGGGGGAAAGATATTGATTGAACAATGGAAAGAAGAGAGAGAGAGAGAATACAAATAAAGGAAGATGGGGATTGAGTGGGTAGATGAGAAAAAGAGGTGGGGGCATGTACTTTGAAGCCAAGCAAAGACCTGCCTCTCTGGAGTACCACCAGGGGAGGGTTGGAGCCTGCAATTGTAAAGAGTGGATGGTTGGAAGAAAGGGAAAGGTGATGAATCATGATGGGCTGGATAAGAGCTACAGTTGACCTCCATCTTTTTGTTTGTCTCTGTGCTATGTGTTTTATCTATCAAATGACATGAAACAGGGGAGCAGGGACAGAAAAAACCTGAACACACTCACTCTTTGATGTATTTACAGCCATTCCGTTGCTTGACTATCTGCATTAAGGCTGCTTTCTCTCAGCTTTTTTTTTTTTTTTTTTTTATCTTTAAAGATTTTGGCAGCGTGTGAGTCTCTTAGTCTGATTCAGCCAGTCCAGCACTGGTGATTTAAAGCAAGGCTTCCAGCATCTGCAGCACTAGTCTAGAATCTCCCGGTATCCACCATTGTCTGTCCCAAGCAAAGGTCACCATGGTGACAGCAGCAGGGCTCTCCAGGGTCATCTGACACAGGGAGAGAATGTACTGAAAAACATTGATAGTTCAACTTTCACTGACAGAATAACACCAAATTAAGAGAAACCAGACCAAAGAAACACAGTTTCTCCTTTGCACACTATAAATTTACTCCACTCTGCATCACTGAACTCCAAAACAAAGTAATTTGTCCAAAAGAAAAAAGAAAACTAGACCTCTCTTCTCCTTTCTCTTAGAAACATGAGAAATCGGACTATAAGAGAAATAGGATGTGGTTTATCGAGAAAATTACGCAGGTCAAGCCCTGACAGATAAGGTCATGGAAAATGACAGACACGAGAGAAGGAGCAGGGAAAGAAAGAGCAGTTTATAGGACGGAGAGACTGCTTTATCTTTCCTTCACACTCCACGGCCTCCCTTATAGTTGCCAGGCACTTCCTGTTCCATTGTGTAAAATGTTGGCTGTAAGTACAGGAAGTGGGCTCTTTGTTTCCTTTCTCCTTCCTGTTGGTGTTGAGCAAAGTGAAAAGATGAATGTGTGTAGATACTGGGAGGGAGGGACAACACATGCTGTGTTCTCAAGTAACCAGGAAGGGGCTCCTGGTGGAGACCTTTGGACTTGGAAACACACACAACAGGAGAGTGTAGGGGTGTGCTCGAAACAGAAAGAGAACATGTAGCATGCAAACAGGAAGAGGTGTGATTTGGTGGATGCACAGATGGGACAGTATCAGATACTTAACATACAGACATTTAAATGCAGGCACACATGCAGACAGCCACATGCAAAACATTAAATCTCATCTCATTAGACACCTGATCCTTGCTGATTAATTGATCAGTTTCATGACTCATCAGGGAGCAGAATAAATCATCAATGGCAGGCCCTCAGCTACAACATATGTCACGTCAGCCAACTCTATTTACCACTCTTTATTGATTCACGGCTACACAATAGCCTCTGGAAATGTGGAGCTCTTTTTGGCTCAAAATATCCCATCCATCCTCCACTTAATCTACTCTGCATGGCTGATAGCTGAGAAGAAAGGGAATTTATCACAACACTCCATCAAAAAGATTAAAAGCTAAGTATAAGGCCCCCAATCTTTCATTGTGTTATTACAACACAGTAACAACACACTATAAAGCTCAGCTCAAAGAAGAAACCTACTATTTTCTTCACTGAGGCTAAGCAAGGTTGCCAGTAGATCGGGTTAGCACGCAAGGTTTCACTCAACAGTCTGTTGCATATGCACCACATTAGTCACAGGTTTTCAAATTTCTTTGTCACATCACATTTAAAGAATGTTTTAAATGGGTAACACAAAACACAGTTCGAAGTCTGAAATCTACAGCGTTGTGTTCAAAGAATGTGTTCAATTTCAGTGTAATTTCAGTTTTACACTGGCACTGTTGTGCTGATTCGTAAATTTGTCTATCTGTAAATCTGTCAACAATAAGCAAAGTGAGCACTTGTTCAGCCCAACAGGCTGCAAGGCAAATATATCATACCTTCATTTACTAAACGCTTCATTTGCTCTATTATTTTATTTATGCTCTACTGTTACATTCACCCCACAACTGGAGTGAATTAACTGTATTCTTGTTCATCCTTTTCTTCACTGCAATGACCCACTTTCATTTTAATTATTAGGGATATGTTTTGCACTCAACTGCAAGGAGTGCACCTTAGATGTCTGTTGCAGTTTTGGTTTTAGTTCTGCATTGAGGAGTCACATTCAAATTTGCACTGAAGTTTTCTGACATAATCTCTACGGTCCTTTTTTTCTACATAGAGAGAGAGAGAGAGAGAGAGAGAGAGAGAGAGAGAGAGAGAGAGAGAGAGAGAGAGAGAGAGAGAGAGAGAGAGAGAGAGAGAGAGAGAGAGAGAGAGATCAACATGCTGCTTTCAAAAACCCAGAGAAACTAGTTCCACTGGACAGACAGGTTAGAGAAGAAAGGAAAGGAGAGATAGGAAGACGGTGTGGGAAAGGAGCAAGGAGGCGCAGAAGCAGCTGTCGGAAAGATTGATTTAAGGAGAGCAGAGTAACGACAGCCCAGCATCATCCAATCTGACCCTTGTTTCACAAGGCTGGCAGAGCGGGGTAAGGGTGTGTGTTTGTCGGCATTGTGAATTCTCTGAGGAAAGAAATAAAAAGAAATAAAAAAGAAAGGAGGAAGTCAGAGGCAGTGAGAGTAAACCGGTGCTGGTATGTTGTACTGTCAGATGTCACTGGTTTGAAGATCTGTCAAGTCTCTGAGAAGCTATAAGAATAATGATGGATGCAGAGGGAGAACCCAATCAAGTTTTAGACCAGAGGGGGCTTCTCTGTCGGGTTCCTCTATTTTTCTGTCTGTTTCCTCAAGCCCAAGCAAATACTGGGTTCTGTAATAAAATAACATCAAGGTTATCATTGGGCATCTTCTCCATTATCGAACAAATCAAACTCGAAGCTCAAACCAGCACCACACTTCAGTGACATGTGCCTCAGCCCCAATGAACTACCCTAATGCAAACTAATTACAACTGAGCAGACCACCACCCATCAGTCCATTCCCACCCCAAATCCTGACGTTGTGACCACGCATGTAGCCAGGTCATGTCCTCCCTCAGCGCAAATTAATAAGCAAAACAAACAAGATGAACCATCCACTGATAGTACTGTAGTCACTTCAAGCACACTTATCCCCATTGTGTCCAGCTCTGTGTTAAAGTGTGCACTCCTGTAGTTTTACACACAAGTAGGCCTAGATTGTGTCTAAGTGTGTATTACTTTCAAGAACAAACACCGAGCTGGAAGCGAGATGACCTTGTGAGTGTTGTCTTTCTATACGTGTGTGTGTGTGTATTCAGGTTAGCGTATGTGCCCATATTGTGAACTGAGGTCGAGCACTAGAATGATGAGGATCTGTAGATTATACTACAGAAGAGACAGCTGGGCCCCTGACTTCTTGGCCATCTCAACTGTTCATGGAAGTTTAATGGAGTGCGATAATAATGGCAACTAATCTCAGGGGGTGATGGGAGGTCAGGTGACCCTGTTTGACTCAGGGTAAACACAAGAAGAGAATAAAGGGAGAGAGCCTGTGTGTATGTGACCTGAAAAACACCACCGAAAGATGAACAGAATAATGGTAAGCTTTTTCTACAAATAGCACACCAGGAGATGAAATTGATCTGTAACTGAATCAGATCAAAAGAGCAACTGAATTGCTAACCCCTGCAGCAACACACTATTGACAATGACAGACAACCATCTGAATTAGTTTAGAAAAAAAAGAGCAAAAAAAAAAGAAAAAAGAAAAAAAAAAAGAGGGGGATAGGAGAGGTGGAGATATAACACAACAGAGACACAGTGGTAGTTGTACAGTACCTGTCTGATCTTTGATGATATGGGAGTCTTTTTCCCACGGGGGCAATCCCCTCTGACAAAACAAACAACTCTATTGCCTTTGCCCCCTCCCTCCTTCTCTCTGTAAGCTTATTTTTAACCGTTAATTACCTTTCTTCCACCTCTACTTCATTGTGTTTTTTTTTCTTCCACTTCTAGTCACTTGACCTCTGTCTCTAAATGCTGACACACAGAAAGGATATACTGTAGGTAGTCAAATTTTTTACTTGTTGTCTGTTGTTATAGACTACTTTTGCCTGTTTAGTTCAATTTCTTTCCAGTCTACATAGCAATTAGTGCTGAAACAAACAGCACTAATGTTTCATTTATTCAATTATAGAATGAACAGAAAATTAATATTTTCTGACAAAGTTGATCACGTATTAATCCTTTAGATTACGTATTTGTGGTTACCGCCTATCAAACGTGGGCCTTAACTTACTTTTCTCCATTTCATACAATTTTAAATTGAGTACTTCTGAGTTTTTCTAATTGTTGTTCCAGCAAAATGAATGACTTTAAAACTTCTGAACTTGACGAGATCCAATTGCTTTATAATTTTTAACTGTAGTCAGTAAATTCAAAGCATAACAAATGTAACTGTCCAGCCCTGTTTTGAAATCTACAGTTTGTGTGGACGGACAGTGCGAGGAGTGGGAGTTAATCAGCCATTGCTTAAAAGAGGAAATCCTCAAATTTCCCAGCTGCTAACCGTCTTTCCACCTGACATCTGCCACACGGGCTATGTCTCACACGAACACACATACACGTTGCAGAGAATGCCTTCGCAAATGTCTTCCCATATGACAACCTGCATGCTGGCATACTAAGCACACGGTGGGAAACGCAAACAAACCAGTTAATACACATGTACACACAGGTAAATCCACCTGCCTGTTTGCACATGCTGTTTACTAAGCGACACCTTAATTTAACAGGGAGAAAAAGAGGTAGAATGTGAGGCAAGCATTACAGAGAAACATTGACACTCATGGCTCAGGCACAGCAGGACCACACACACACATTGCACAGACATACAAGCAACTGTAATTATACAGATCAGTATACAGACCCGGATCTCATACAGTTCACAAGTATTTATATATATAAATATATAAATACTACTTAACATGAAAAATAGATATGATGATAAATAGATATGATGATAAAGCTAATACTTTCAGAAGAGAAAATGACACACACACACACACACACACACACACACACACACACACACACACACACACACACACACACACACACGGCCCTAATGCATTGTTTCAAGCTTGGATTCCTTTCCATACTGAACTCAACCTAAAGTAGACCTAAGACTCACAAACCATTTCCCCTTTTTCTGTAAGTGCACATACAGTACATCTATATATATATATGTGTGTGTTTTTGTGTACTGTGTACTTGAGAGCTGTCTGCCTTTTTATAAACCCCCACCTAACTGCCATCCGTTGACTCCAGATATCAGTGTGGGTTGTGACCCTGTGAACCTGGCTTGGTGTTTGTCCTGAAGTCCTCATATCTCCACTCCTAGCACAGAGGGAAACTACCTAACTGAGTTTACAGCCATCTGCTGTTGAATAAATGCTCACTGCTCGCTTCGCTACAAGGCTTCCAACAGATGTCACGTCATCATTGTTTTATGTGCTGGTAGGCAAAGAAATTAAAACACATACATGCGAACATAAACTGCTCCACATGCAAAGCAACAGATCCATACAGTGTAGACACATGCTGATACATGAACAAACATGAGCACACACAGAGTCATTCTCCTGCTCTCACACCATGTACTCAATAAATACCATAACACAGACATGAGTGCACAGACCCACTGTATAAAGATTAATTTGACATACAATAGTTTAATCCTAAATCCTAATCCACCCAGATTCCCATGATATGCAGACGTAACCTAAATAGTGCGCAGCTTACCTCGTGTAGGTCCCTATTAAAACCTGAGTTGTTGCCACTCAGCTGGTATTATCTCCTCTCCAGCACACTGTCCAGGTCTAATGAGTGACATGATCCATTGTGCTAGAAGGATTACTAATGTAAACATGTACCCTCTGACTCAGGACACGGTCTAGCAGCTTTACTGACAGACTTAATTATTTCATCTGTCTTTACCAAACTGTGACTGTCTGGGTTTTTTAACAAAGCCATGTTATTGTTGTTTGTTTTTGTTTGTTTGCTTGTTTGGCTTTTGTTTGGTTTTTAAAGGAGGAACTACATTTCCCAGTTTTCTACAAAGATCTCCATTGTTTGATAAGTGCATAATAGTAAGCCTGTCCCTGGTTCTTTAGCACAGCTCTATAACAGTTTATAAACTAAGATGCTGACTCAGATCATGAAGGTGTGCTATGTTCTGGCCAAATCAAAGCCCAGAGATGAGACAGAGGAGGAGGCATTATAATAAATCATCAGCTAAACATCTCCCTGAGGTAGCCAAAGCTCTTTGGATCATTTCCTTATAAGGACCAAGGGGCTGGTGATGCAGCGATACAGTCAGTCTGCTGTAGGTACAGAAAAACTGTGGTGCTTTTCATCGAGTACAATGGGAAGTTTGACTTGAATAGGACTGGACAGAAAGCAGGATAGACGGGAGGCAGGAAGACTGAGGGGTGTGTTAAAGGGCGGAAGGAAGAGACACAGGAGAGGTAAGTGTGGACACAAAAAAGGAACACTGAAAAGGAAAAAGGAAAATACAGGGTTGTGAGATAGATGTGGAAAGGCGGGAGATGAGAGAAAAAAGAATGACATAAAGAACAAGAGAACAGCTACACTAGATAAACACACACTGACGGGAGACATAGCAAAGGATAAGTGTGTGCATGAATGTGTATGTTTTGTGTGTGGGCCTCCAACAGGAAACAAGGGACACAAGTCATGGTCAGTCTACCACTATCAGTTCAAACAACTCACACCAACAGCCTGCCTGCCCCCATTCAAAACACTCAGATACAAAGACAAAAGTCTGGCAGAAAAGACACTTTACTGCACGTGCATACGAGACACAGACACAAAATAAAGTAACTGCCACTAACCACACTCTTGTTTACAACACAAAACACAGACACAGTGCTGTGGTGTTTCTGTTCACCAACAGACATTAGGATTTCAGAGTAAAAGTGTATGACCAGAAACATAAGTGGGGCAAAAACAGCATTTGCAGCCATTTACTCAACTCTCAGTACAAAGGTCCAAAAGGTCAATTTTGTCGCTGTGCTGGAGCTTTTGATCATATCACATGATCTTCGTCAGCAGAAGGATTTTATTGCTGTTTCTAGGATACCAAATATCATCATATATGTTAAGCAGACATAGACGACAAGTCTATGAAGTGCTCCGAAAAAATGTAATTTTAAACATATACAACTCCAGGACATGTGGGTAAACTGCATCTGAGGATCGTGTGAAAGCTCAAGAACAGCTATTAAATGTACCTGGTGGTGGACTTTTCTCTCAAATGTACATTGAGGTTTGTCTGGCTGTCACAGGCTCAGCTTCAATCCACTAAATCCTTTGTTGCATTAGATCAAACACTTTTGTTCAATCTGTGTGCTTGGTATTACACTATATACTGTCAACTCCTTTGTTTTTAAGGTCATACCACTGAACTAAATGCTATTGAGTGGAAAGTTGCTAACCGTTGTAAGTGCATAACATTACCCACATTTGCACATGAGGTGCACTGCTGTTTTAAGATGTCCTTGTAAATTCAATTTCCCCCAGGATGAAAAATTGAATCATATTTTCTGACCTCAGCGGGCCTGGAATAAACTACACACACAACGATTTTCTGTTCCTTCTTTCCTTCATTATCTGTAGGCCATAAATAATTTACTGTGACCATGTATGGTGAGAAAGGTTCCACACACAAAAAAAAAAAAACCACTACATCACTGGATAGTTTTGCAAATCAGTCATCTGGTTGCCATACCATTTGGTGCTATGCTGCTAAGCACGATACCGGCTGAGGTCAGAGATATGTCAGATGACATCAGGGTAAAAGCAGCCTGGAGATCCACTATGTATAGCTTCAAACAATAGAGGAGGAACAGCAATCTTTATTTCTTGTCTTTCTCCCTGTTTCCCACTCTGCCTGTCTTCTTGTATTTCTTCTTTCCATCTGTCTTCATGTCTATGCTTTGATTCTTTCTCAGATGAGCTCTAGAAAATGAGGTTTCATGGTGTCCTGAAGCAAGTTTCATAGCTTTGTCTCATCTTTCAGTTCAACAAGGTTGCGAGTGCAAAGTTAGCGCGACCCATAGAACCCCAATTGCCAAATTTATGGGAAATACACCAGGTTGATATAAACCGGAATTATTCTTTAATCCCTAGCAGTTTCTCTCTGTTTCAGCTTCATGCACAGACTGATACACTACAAAACTGATGTCATGAAGCTAGGCTGCCTGCCAAGTGTGACCTCATTAACCTTTGGATAATTTGTTGGCACTGCAAAGCTCCCACTTCTCATCTTTGATTATGATGGCCTTTACCTTTCCACCTATGAAGAGAGACACACTAATGCAGCTCCCAGCTTGGAGGTACAATTGTGTATGCAGGACATAAAAGCAACATCAGACCACATGCTCTTTTGAAGCTGAAGGCCCCCCGACTTAGGATAAAAAGCCCTACAGCAACCCATACATGTGTCACGTATGACCTTAACGTGGACAGAGCCAGCCGACTACAAAGTAAACATCTGAGTTCAACATAGCCAGTTGACTCAAAAGGTCAAAGGTTAAGTAACAAGTGGCTGCAAGCGCTTATAAGTGACTGGGGGTATAATGAATTACAAAATTAATTTGAGTTTGATTTGATGCACTGCTTTGGCATTACAATTTAATACATTTTTTACAGAAAAATGAGAAAAGCACCAACAAAATGCCTTTTAACCACACAGAATAGATTTTTTAAAATCAATTTAAAACTGAAAATAAATTTAAAAAAACTCAAAAAGTAAACTGCGGTAGTATGGGGTTTTTATTTGTCAGTTGGGCATTAAAAGCAATTAAATTATTTAAATGTGCGTGTACAAATACACATGCTCATCAGTGCATGACCTCCTTAATATCCGGCCATGTTGCCTTTTATTTCACAAAAGGCAACATGGTCCAGCATTCAGCAGTGGGGAAATACCAGCGTGACGGAGAGCTGAGGTTTGATCGCTCAGCTGATGATGGACACTTCCTCCTGCAGTCTGCCTGATAATACTGTTTACACTGGTTACCTCACAGTAAACCCCTCAACCAAAAAGACTTTCCTGCAGTTCCAACCATCCCAACAGGCGCGGGCTGAATATATCCTAAGAAAGATTCAGTCGCAGCAAAGCCCTGTGGTTTCACCACAATACCTCAAAGGAGAGTGGCATTGAATTTCTCAGTTCAAAGGGTTTAATAATGTGCTTTACTCACATACCCACAGACAACAAGAATTTCAAGAGGTGCAATTTCATTTGGGAATGAAACTTGTGTGTTTTGTTTGGGCCTCAGGACTGCTCCTTTGGTTAACTAAACACTATATGACAACCAGGGTCTTGTGCTGTCACAGATGAGTACCCTTACAACACATAACTGTGAAAGAGGTGAACCGCTTGCAATACCATCAAACCAATTTTTTATTGGTATAAAAGTGCCAGTTAATACCACAAAGTCCATAAAGCCAGACATCATTGTTACAGCTTCAATGTACAAATCTTGATGTTATTATTTTAGGAATGAACCTCATCTATTCATCTATGAGCGAACAGTTTGATAGTCTGACTTACATTAACTTTTACAAATGTGTGGTACACATCTTCTGTGGTACATATCACTGAGTGTCTCACCCTGCCACAGGCCTTATGATTAGACACGGTGCAAAGAAGTATCTTTCTGGCTGCTTGTAGCTGTGATCACATTTTAACTTCACGCAGAGCTTACGACCACTTCTGTATATCTCAGCTGTCTTTGGAGAACAACTGTTATTTGTTGTAACCTAACATGGACTCTTACATTTCAACTTCCCTAGAGGTGGGCTTGGAGGATTCAGAGAGATCCAGTGCCAGAAGGGAAAAAAATCTTTCCGTCAACCAGGGGGGGAAAGACCTTTTAAATGCCTCAACTTTTGCTGGACTATTCAATTATAAGGACAAAACCATACAATCATTATAAAAGAGACATCCACACACTGACTCATTAGCTAATCAGAAGGGTACACATTGAAGAACTTAAAGGACAGGAGTACAATGGTTCTTTGGAGGATGGTGTTAACCGTACCACTCCCCTCTGCAGGCAAGCTGCCCAGTTCCTGGAGAGTGAGAGAAGGAAAAGGATGAAGGAAATGTGTGACTGACTGAGGCACATGCTCACCCATGACTGTGCTTTGCTTGCAGATGCAAACGCACCACACATTCCAATCTGAAATCACAGGACACACATCATCCACTTTAACATGTGCCTGAGCAGGCACATATGCAGACAGGTGAAACATTAAAGAAAAAGCTAACATAGAGTGTCTTAGTAATGTGTTGGGCCACCAAAACAGCTTCAATGTGCCTTGGCCTTGATTCGACCAGTCTCTGAACTCTACTGGAGGGATGAACACCATTCTTCCAAAAGATATTCACTCATTTGGTGTTTGGATGATTTTTCATGCGAAGGTGGAGACCGCTGTCTAACAGGCCAGTTCCAAATCTTCCATAAGTGTTCAATTGGGTTGAAATATGGTGACTGCAAAGTCCATAGCATATGATTAACATGATTTTATACTTATCAAACCATTCAGTGACACCTTGTGCCCTATGGATGGGGGCGTTTTCATCCTGGAAGAGACCATTCCCATCAGGATAGAAATGTTATCCTAGGATAAAGGTAATCACTCAGAACCCTCTAAAGGGACAATTGGACCAAAACCATGCCAGCAAAATGTCCCCCAAAGCATAACAGTGCCACCGGCTCCCCTCAAGCATTGGTTTACGCCAACCATGCACTCACCCACTTGTGGAGGATATGGTAAAGGATAACTCATCTGACCATATCCCTTTTTTTCCCCCATCACTGTAGACCAGTGCCTATGGTTTTTTCACCGCTGAACTCTCAAATATGCATGCATATTTATAAATGGAAGTTTATTCACTGCAACCCTACTACCCTACTATTTCCTCAAACAGTGACCGTAGCCTTTATTTACCTCAACTGCAGAATGTAACACGCCTTTATTTCTAATTGTAATCTAATTTCTGTTTGACAAGTACAATTGGTCATATTTCTATGAAGCTTTGTTTTGATCCACTCCCGTTTGCCCTGTTAAAGTTACTGCATTACACTGTTCATACAAACTCAATGCTTACTGTAAGTATTTCAAATTAAAAGCCCTCTAGCGTTTTAGTGGACAGAAATCCTTCATTTCTTAAGGGGGCTTTATTGTGGAACATTTGCAGGCATACCATATGCAACAACAGCCAGACGGGATTAATGGAAAGCAAAGTGGATACACACATACACCCACAGTTAATGAAATAGGACGATAATACTTTCTATGAGTGGTAACTCACTAGCAGCATGGCTGAGGTAAGCAGGGGAAGAAGAACTGCTTCTTACAAGAAAAATGCTTGTTCCAGGATAGGGATGCTTGGCTGCTCAGTCACACATCCCAGCCCTGAGATAAAGCCATTTATGAGGGCCTTATCTGGAGACAGGAAACACACAAATTGCTTGAATGGCCAGAGAATAACAGTGAAAGTGGAGAGTTTCAGTAGTCCCCTGTGACCTGGCGGCTCGTTACATTTAGTGGTCAACAAGTACTGTGTGACTAAAGTGCTGTGCAATGGGACCTAGCTGTATTTGGCTTTACAATTTTGCACACATTGGGCCTCATGTAGGAAGCAGTACATGAACAAATTTCCTCTTATTTTGTTTGTACCCACAATTTGTTGTTGTTTCTGGGAATCACCAATGTTTTCTTACATTTGCTCCTCTCTTCCATTTTCATAATTTCACCACTTTCTTTTAATTTCAGTTACTGTGCATACCTCTGCTGACACAGCATTTACAGCATCAAAGATGTTTTGTCATTGCTGGGTTTTTGATTTTCCTGTAACACCAGTACTGATGCTCTGGAAAATCATTTTTATTTTGTTCAAGTTTATTTAGCAGTACTTTGATTTCACTACTGCTGAAGTTCTTCCTCTTCTTACACCCT
The DNA here is from genome assembly GCF_016859285.1 of Xiphias gladius. NCBI lineage: Eukaryota > Metazoa > Chordata > Actinopteri > Istiophoriformes > Xiphiidae > Xiphias > Xiphias gladius. The sequence continues at coordinate 12,475,714 of NC_053415.1, forward strand.
TTTTTTTGTGGCATCTATCCAATTCTTGGGCATGTGCCAGAGTTTCTGCACACGGCACAACACCTGCCCTTATATACTGTTAGGGAGCGTTACATAAGCTGATAAAAAAAAAAACAATCAGCCACACGCCTCACATTTAGATCAAGTGGAATTCATCATGAGCACACAAGGGTAAGAGCAGATTTGGATTGTTAAGAATGTTTGGTGCGTCTGGAGTTGACTCTTCTTATTGGCTGGACCATAACAGCAGTCATGCCAATAAGTCACAGACTTGAATGTCTGTGATTGACTGACTGACAATGTTACACCATTTGTCAGCCGAATGTTGCGTTTCTAAGTGCTGAGGTTATAGGTTACAGGTTACATTGGTCAGCAAGCCAAGTGTTGGAGTTTCAGCCACATACATTGGCCTTTGCTCTTTCAAAATGAATTGGCAAAAACAGTTTCTATTGCGTCATCAGGAAGGCGTTTACAGGCCGTGTTGCGAACTTGGCGCCTTTGTCACTTGATTTACCAACTTTTCACACCCTTCTAGCAACTTTTCCTCACAAAAGTACCTAGCGACAAATCTAGCAACTTCTTGGATAAACCTTAGCTACTTTCCGTAGAAGAGTCGCTAGTAATGGCCCATGAGCGTGGGGTCAGGTTATCCCTCCACAGGCACACCTCTTTATGCCTCATGTTCAGTTGACTGCACGGCAACTTGCTTAGACTGAATGAGATTCTAACTTTTTTTGTGAGTGGTCATTTTACAAGTAAATATAGCCAAAATCACAGCACAGCTGTTGTCTGTAACTTATGTGTATGGTGATTTTGTCAGACGACATCGCGTTCACACTGAGAACAGCTTTATTGGGAATTTGGCTGTTTTAAAATACTGTATATGTGAACACAGAGTCCGTCAGGAGAGAAGCAAACATAAAGGGTGGTCCAGCCACATACTAGGTTTTGACTTAATTCTCTCTGCATAGAAAAAAAAGGACTAAGAGTAAATATAAGAGAAATTTAAGAGACTGGTGCTGCATGAGGCCCGTTGTAATTTAAATTTTACTTTTACCACACTTTTCTGTGATGGTGGGTTCATGTCAGATGTTGTGTAAATACACCACAACACACTCCATCCATCCATCCATCCATCCATCCATTATGTAAACCATTTGTCCAGCACAGGGTAATGGGTGGCAGGAATCTATCCCAGAATGCATTGAGCGAAAAGCCAAAGGGCCAAAATCCCAAAGTCTATACCCTAGACCACTATCCACAGTCTTATTACACAGCTGATACATACAAATAGAGAACCTTTTACAGTAAAAATCAAACCGACAAGCAATTCAGACAGGATTTCTCCCTGGAAACGGTCAGCAGAGCTGGTAAGCACTCCCCGAAACCCCGTTGATCAAAATCATTGATTATACAAGTCCAGATGATCAAGACAAACTATAAACTGACTTCAACTCAATGCAGACTCCGGTTTCCAACTGCTGATTATCAAACAAAATTCAACCTGGAGTCTGACATACAGTGTAGTGACTTTTTTTTTTTCTCTAATTATGACTGATTAAGCTATTTGTCTCTACGTTTCCCAATTTGCAAATAAACTCAGAAGGCTTTATTTTTTCTTAAAATTGCAACATGCGGCTCTGATTAATTACTGAGAAGTGAGAAAATGATGTGATTGATGAATCACTCACCTGCTGAGCTGAATCAGACAGATCCTGGCCCATCTCATCTTGTTATTGATGTAGTTACCAGATGGTGATTTAAACAATCCATACGCTCATTACATATGTGGCTTTTTCTGTATAATGTATCACTACACGCTTGTTTTAACAGGCCTAATATAATGTTTGTTTGTTAAAAATGTAGAAACTTCTTCTGACGTTAGTGTAGACGGTATTTATTTCAGGCAAGACGGGGCGCCTCTGAAATAAAATGCTCCAGGAAACCCTGTTAGAGTTTAACCCTCTATCTAACTAACTGAATTTAAGCTTCAAGGGCAAAGTATCAGTTTAACATCTGAGTCTCCTAATAATGTCGGCGTCAAAAAACCTTATTGGATCTTCTCGTCTGTGACCATGTGCATACTAACACTATCACAAACACCTGCTGGCTGAGGTAACTTAACCATCCAGCTGAGAGATTTTTTTTTTTTTTTTTTAATGAGATGAAAGTGAGACTGAAAGGCCTATCCAATAGCTGACATGGCCTGAAGGCCTAGTCTGTAAAACATAAACCTCTCTATCTACTATAAGGTGATTCACAATATACAGCAGTAATTGATGAACTACAAAGGCATTTACACAATGAATTCAACCCTTTTTCTCACAAGTCTTCCAGTCTTGTGAGACACCATAAGGTATTGCGCTATTGTGTGTAGAAACCTTCAGTTCAATTAACTTTTTCCAGATTTTAGATACAGATTTAAAGGGTTCTAGGGCATGTGAACCTATGAATCATATTTTAAATCATGAAATTCACAGTAAGTGATTCAAACATAAGTTGTTGTTTGTTTAGTTTTTATCTGCCAGCATAATGAATCAGGGAGCCAAAGACATCATAGTCTTTCAGTCGCAATTTTTGTTTAGTCAGTCATGAATGGTCATTCAATGATAACCCCTCTTGCTACTTAGCATCAGTGACCCAATGAGAGCTACACCGGAGTAGGATTTTAATAGCCAAAGACAGGCATGTGAGGTTTTAGTGGTTTGTTTAGTAATATAGTGATTTGTGTTATATGGATTTTATACAGACATTTTGGTATTGTTTTCCTGTCAATAAAACCCTATCACTTTTGAAAGTACAATATTCAGCTTGATCAAACATAATGGCTGAGCTTACAGTACAGGCTACAGTGGAAGCTGCAGCATAGGAATGAGTAACATGGATAAAATCCTTTATCAGTGCATATAAATTTCATATTGCAACAATGATGTATAACATGGTATATAAAATTTTCTGGAGAAAAAAATTATATTGTCTCTCTGTATAGTCATAGTAAACCTCTTGAAGCATGCTTTTTTCATACCAAGCTGAAGAGATATTCTCTTATTATTCCAACCTTCACATTCTCATCCTTTGTTCTGTATGTACTTTATCACTCTGTCACTCAGGAGTTATCTTCCTGCCTGCCATTACCCCCTTTTTCACAGGCTCCCTCATTCGGTCTCTCGATTTGCTTCTCCATCCTCCAGCTCCTCAATCCATATTCTCCCCACTGAAACCTCAAGCATTATTGTAAGTGGTCAAACCCCTGAGTGAGCCTCTCAGTGAGGAATCTGACAGGCAGACAAAAAGAAACAAACCCAGAAAAGATATGGTAGATTCCAGCCTAAGGTGATGTGAGGTTAGCCTCACGCTCTTTTAAGTATGAGTTTGAGTGCAGAGAGAAAGAAAGGGATCAATGCAGACTGCACCAGAACATCTTTGCTGCAATAACATGCAGTAATGTGTCTCAGAGAAACCAAACATGTCCTGAAGCTTAACTGTACGTAAACCTTTATTCTGACAAACATGCTACTTCAAAGTCTTGGGGTGTACCTTCAGAGAAATAAATCAGCATTTACATTTTGCAGGTGAAAAATCACACTGATCTATGATAGATGATGGGTGCTATGTAATCCAAACAAACAAACAAACAGAACAGTGGTAACCACTGGGGATTGTTTGTTCACGTCTGTCAGACAACAGCCTGGGGTCCGTTTCACCAGCTTCCTGGGGTACTCTGCCAGCTCTCACTGCTTCCCCATACATGGGGAAAACAACTGAACAATATGGTTGTTCTAAAATTTCTCAAAACCCTCCCAGGCCTGTTTCCAGCCCCACATTCCACATAAGCCCACAATTCAAAGTCAGGCAGCCCTCGGACCAGGCAGCGGCAGGGCTGTTCACTGTTCGTCCTGGACATGTGGAACATAAGACAGAGGGAGTCAGCTGTGGTGATACTGTTGACAGGGCTTTTGCTCAGTAATACTAGCCAGCTGATACTGTCTGCCGAAAAACACTGCAGGCCAATCGGCTTCTATTAGCGAATGTGGTGAAGCTTCTGCCATGCTAGGTAAATTAAAGAGTTTCAAGCAGGTCCCTTGGGATTTCAGTATTAAAGTTGCATATAAACATACCTGAGTAAAATATTTGCAAATTATTCTTAGCATTAGTTTCAACCTGCTTGGAGCAAGAGATGGATAAAGCTCATTCTGTATAAGTAACTTAATGAGTGCCAGAAAATAGGCTATTTCAAAGTCAATTAAGTAACACTATAGTGTCACTGACACACTGACACTGTCTGAACTTTTCTCATGCAGTAAACAAAATGCAAGTGGTGAACTAAATAGGTTAAATTCAAACCTGAAAAGTCATTCTTGAGGAACCTGCCAAAGGTTTGTCATGAAGTCACTGGACAGGAATGCATGAACCTCTGTAACATATTGTTTTAAAATAAACATCTACAAAAATGCAATTAATACATACCAGTCCATTAAAACAGACAAAATATCCCTTATTTATGGAAACAGTGTTGGATTGCTAAGAGTGGGGTTTAACTTGGGAGCTGATACTTCAAAAACAAGTGGAGCTGATTCCAAGACAAAAACAAACACTCGTCCTGGCTAAGTCTTGAAATAGCATTTTTTACTCAGCAAGGCATTCAGTGCTCTAGACCATCCACCACTGCTTACAGAAAAAAGACTGTTAACAAGAATAAATGGTCAGTTCCAGAAAGAGACACACAGGGTCTGCTTTTGCACTTATCTTCACACACATGTAAGCCAGGGGCCAAACCCACAGCCTAACTCAATAAACAGGCTGTGACACGAGGAAAGGGGGGAAGGAGTATCTGTGTGTGTATTTATGTGCATACACATACATGTATAAATCCTGCCGATGGCAAAAAATACAGAGCAGAGTCAGGGGTCCCAGGTGATCGTCTATAGGCAGATAGAGGCAGTAGCATTTGGTCTCAAGCCAGCGGCTAATTCCTTTTGCCCTATAGAAAAAGTGCAGATTGATGGCAGCCCTGTTGAAGCCCTGCGTTAGCCTATCATTTGTCTCCTGTGACCTGCAGGGGATACAGCACTCATTATTATGCGGCAATAGTAACAGTGAGTCAGAGGTCAAGGCCTTGAGGATGGCCCTGCTGAGGCCTTTAGACAGTTCATCTTCACAACTCTTCAAGAGGACAAAAGTGACAATGCGTGGAATCAATTCAGATGTTGGAGTTATTATTAATGAATTTTATTAGCATAGCTCTTTGCAAATTCCATTAGGAGTGAATAAAAACAAAAAGATCAAATCAATATAATCTGTAAAACACGCCTTTTATTTTTAGTGTTGCATCCACTGCCAAAAAAAGCCACTACCTAGCACGTGCTTTTAATAAAGCATAATATTTCCAGTAGTCAAATGGAATAAGGTCTGTCAGCTCTACTCTTGCCATGATGACCCAGAAATAATGCATTTCTACTACTCTGCAAGGCTAGATCAATATGCAACTACAAAAAACACAGTATTGCAAACTGCTTTTCAAAAATGCTACATAGACTGATATACACATATCTTGATGCAGACACGGTGACTGTTTTACATGGATGAATGCGCCATTTACGGATCTAATGTTTGTGAATACACAGCCTTAATTCTTAGCATTTGCTTCAACATTGTTAAGTATTTACTGCATCAGGATAACTATAATCAGGAATAAGGCATCCCAAAAAAAGAAAGTCTTGAAAAAGTTTCCTGTGATTGTGGCTTGTATTCCCTGTGGCTGTTTGGCAAAGCATTCAAATCATATAAAGCATATAAATCTGGTACAAGCAGGTTAAAAGCAAGCAATATGAATAATTGGCAAATGCTGATTTCCCCAAAGTCTGACATACAACAGCTGTTTCTATGTAAGGGAACATCTAAATCCAGGCCTCCCAGTCCTCCTTTCTTCCTCCACCCATTTTTCTTCTCCTTCAGTTGACCCTTTGGACACAGACATGAAAATAAAACTCTTTATAGATCTGACTTGGAATGACTGGCTTTAACCTCAGAAAACCAGACGAAACTGCAAGCCTGGAGTTGACGTGAAAAGCATGTTATTTCTGAAAACTTTCATTTTTTGTTTTTCAGTACATTTTTCAGTTCAACTGCTTGATTGTCATGATCAACATTACATTCATTCAAATATTCACAAAAATGCAAATATAGAAAAATGATATGTTTCAGAATGCACAATGCTCAGCAGTCAAAAGAGTAGCACAAAAGGATGTGTACATGTTGAAAACAAGCATGGATTGCAGGATCCAGTTGTAATATGGGTGTTGTGTTCTCTGCATTGAAAGCAAGACTGTGTTGCGTAAATCCTTCCCATTTTAGTCCTACCGATCTTCACTGAACATGGCAGTTGTGCAGGAGATGATCTTCGTCTTACTACTCTCCTCTTTCTGCATTAAGTAGTGCCACCTGGTCATCCGAGTACTGTGATTTAATGTCCTGATAGCTAAATATAGGCCTGGCTTGACTATGACAACAGTAAAATTAAATTCAGTTTGACTCATCAAATTAGATAACAAGGACGGGGCAAGGAAGCAGCAACTCTGTCATGGGTTAGCTTTCTGATTTTCAGGTCATATGGCTTACTCGCTCACACACACACACACACACACACACACACACACACACACACACACACACACACACACACACACACACACAATTCCCAATTAGGATAAGAACCGGAGGCTGCAGTAGTAAGCCTCATGAGAAAGTCTGCACTCAAGTGTGTGTGTCATCAGGGGCATGACACACTAGAAGAGCCTGCCAGCATTTATCTGCCACTTGTTGGCATTTCAGACTTGACTGCTTCTAACTCCTAATGACAGACGGGGTGCAGTCAACATGCACAGTATATTTGGCTTCACTGCAATTATTGACAGTGTTTAATCATGAACATACCCCCAATCTTGCTTTGTTGATTATGGATGAGAGATAAAGAAGTTTAGCAAGACAAGCCCTCAAGCAACTTTAAAACAAAGACCTGGACTTCAAAATGTGGGAATGCTTCCTTGTAGGACAAAGTAACAACATTCACACTGTCCAACTTGTGTTATGCTAGGGATGAAAAAGAGCAAGATAGTTAGAGAATCTACAATAAAAGTATACTGTATTTCCTCAAATAAAAATCGGTAGTCAATTAAAAGCCAGGTATTCGATGATGGCTGGGGACGTGATCGACACAAACTAATAAAAGCCGACCCCTAAATACAGGCCGGGAAAAAAGCAAGGGTGGATAAACTCCTGGTGCCTGTCAGATAATGTGCACACCAGTTAAGCATAATGTACATTTCTACCGCCTTAATTTTAAAAAATTCAACAATATAATCATGCTATTTTCAACAATTAGTTGTTTTCTGGATTACTAATCTAAAGTATCATTGTCCTACTTCAGTCACTGTGGGTGCATGTGTGTTAATATCTCAGCCAACTGTTGTTTGTAGTAACGTACAATGTACAATGTTTCACAATAAAAGCCCTGTAAAGAAATTAAGGGTGTCTGTAAACTGAAATGCTACAAGGCTTTTAATTTTAAACGGTTACAGGAAGTGTTGAGTTGTTATTAACAGCGTAATGCAGTATTGAAGCAAAGTTTCGTAATAAAATATGACCAATTATACTTATCAAATGGAGGGAATTAGAAATAAATGCCTGCCTCTAATACAAGCCTTCTTCAAATAAAGGCCTGTTACCTTTTGCAGTTGAGCTAAATAAAGGCCCAGGTCACTATTTGTGGAAATATGGTAAATCTATTATATTGGTATTGATGTGATGATGTGAAAATCACCACCCAGAAACCCACTCCTGAAGATCACACAGACAATGCACACAAGTCTGCATATTCAGACTCACACACAATGACCATTAGAGAAACACACACACACAGACCAATACATCCACACATAAACACAAATGTTGTTTAATTCCCTGAAATGTGAAATTCTTCATGTAAAGTACAAATTGATGAGTTTGTGAAAGGTAGGGCTCTTATAATTGGTTGTCTAATGAGTTACTTGGGCAAAGACAAACAGAGGGGATGTGAGGAATGGAGAACAGACCTCTGAGATTCGACAACTGAGCTACAACTGTCATCATGGGGCGAGTTGACCACACCACCACCAACCACAAGCTGTGGAGGCCTGGGACCTCTATGTCAAGAATGTCGTGAGCAGGAGCACAGAGACATGACGTGTGCATGTGTGTGTTTTATATTAGATTACAGGTCATCCTAAGGTCGTATCTGTGTCATTGTTCATCCCCAAGTGCCTGGGATTCCACAAGTAACACTGTGTAGAAAGGTTATTGAAAATCTCTGTGCTGACATGCGGCAAAACTGTGCTTAATGCAGTGAGAAAGGGGTGTATTTCATCAAAGCTTTCAGAAGCCACATACTGTACACAGATCAGTGCAGATTATCAGGGTTACCAGTGTGTTGCTTTTAGAGGAGATCATTTGTGAGTATAAAAACTGGTTGCTGTCATCTCCGGGCTACTTCAAAAGTTCAGTTAAATGCAATTTAAACTAAGAGGCTTGGTTCAGAAAAGTTCTACAGCTACATTCCAGAGTAAAAGACTTCAACACCACACACTCCAATCTGAACTCCCTATCAGTAAAAACATCTGTGTTAGTGGTAGTGCCAGAGACAACATTACAGTGGTTACTTTAGACTTTGAACTCACATAGTATGAGAAACTACATTCATACATCATTACTCAGGAATGGAGAATGGATGCAATCTCCTTAGATAGTAACTCCTACCTTGCTATAAAAAGCCACTGAAAGCATGGCAAATTTACAAAAAATTAGACGTGGTTTTAGTTATCTTTTCATAGCTACAGAGGAATACAGAGAATATAAGTGAAAGTAAGGCCAGGTGGAATAACATTCATTTGCTCAGTAAAAACCTGTAACTGTGTAACTTTTGATCAAGAAACCATCTCTCATTGACCACTGTATCTGTTATTGTGTTTTTATTTCATGGCTGAGGAGCTCTGTGATTTTAACAAAGGAAGCCTATATTCAATGATTCTCAATCACAATTTATCAAATATAACCTCGGACAGGCAGTTCAGTTACAACTCTCTCTTTGTCAGGCTCTCTCTCGAATGTGAATGGTTAACGATCGATGGTTGTGTTAGAAGAAGAAGGAGCAGTAAGGATTTCTCCTGTTTTGAGCTGACAGAAAAATATCTAGATTGCTATCAGCTAACTTCAGCATTAACGGATATTTTCAGTTTATTACAACTTGGGTCTCATGTTAGTACCTGAGGCAATTATTTCTATTAGTAATGATAGTGCATGAGCAGTCAGATGATCAGGCAGGTCGTAAACAAGCAAACAGTTAAATCAGATATTCATTGAGTTGCGATGAGGGTTTGGGTGATAATTTTCGCTTTCTCTTCCAAAATTAACTTGTTCAAACCAGGGTTTTTTTGAACCTGTATTATAATCTGTCTGCTTGTATTTCCTGCAACAGTCGACTTCATTTCAGTGATTTCACTGCATTTTCACGTCTCAGCAATTAAATTAGTGAGTTCAAAGTCTCTTTTATCAATAGATGGCCAAAAAAGCAAAAATTAGACCTAAGTTGTACCAGAGCAAAATTATCATTTAACTGCTTTGGTGACATTAATTACTAGTCACTTCAGTTGTACCTTTATCTCCTACTTGTATGGTGCTGACCCGGCTTTGTTGGAAGAGGTGGATTTTTTTAGAACCCATGGTATGTCTTTCACCCAAGGTGTTTCCAGTGTATATGCACTGCCTTAAATACATCACCAAGCACTGACTTAGAAAACAAACAGTCTCATAAAAACAGTCTCATAATTTTGGATGTTTCATTGAGATGATTTACAACTTTTCTCTTACAGACATTAGCTCGTAATTGTTAAATGCTGAAAGAGTCTCCACAATTTGTCAGTTATGCCTTGGGAGCTTTAAATTCAGTCCTAACTTGCCCTTGGTTTGTGTCGCTCCTTTCTTTCCTTTCTGGCTATACAAGTACCTGCTGAATAACACACTGGGAAAAGTCTCAACAGCAACAGTAGCAGAGCTGACTTAAAAAACTGTCTGCTTGCTCAGAGCACACGGGCTGAAAACAAATTTTTTGGCATGTGAGCCAAGTCTGCCAAGTTAGGTTTTATATCTACAAAAGGCCTGGCTTTAGCCCCACATTAAAACAAAACAAAAAACAAAACAAAAAACAAACAAACAAAGTTTCAGTTCTGCTCTGTTCTTTCCCTCCAATATTCTATTGGGACACCTAAGGGAATGAGGTAAAGGGGAGGGGGGCAACTTGGCCTTGTTCTCTTAAAAGGCTGAGACAACCTGCTATGCTATCTGCGTGTTTGTTGTATGTAGTCGTGCCCTCCAGCAGTGTGGAGGGGATTTAGAAACCCCTCTCCTCACGGTTAAGTTGATAGAAAATGTCTGGAATGTGCCGTGACCTATCTGTTTGTTTTCCACCAGGAAGGCTCACAATGCAGCCTGCTGCTGCTACAAAGCACCACGTTTGTCTTTGATCTGCACATCACACCTGTGTCGGCCTAGACATTGACTGAATGAACAAAAAATTCAAAACTTGTTTTTGGTCTTCTCACACATCTCTTCGGTCTCATTGCTGTCTGTTTTCTAACTTTTAAGTTTCAAAAAGTCCAAGCTTTTTCTAGTGACGTTACACTATAGTCACAGCACGGTAATTGGACATGACTCTTGGCAACAAAGAGACACAATGAAAACTATACATTTTCTGGCCCACCCTATCTACTTTAAGCAAAGCAGGTATTGCTATATTAGCTTTTTCAACACCATTAACCATATGGGTTTCTTAAAAAGTTGCCCTGTTAGTGCTTCCTCCATACTTTCACTGAGGGCTGCATGATGGCCAGCTGCTGTTAGAGCTAAGTTTAGCAGACTACACTGTCCTGTCATGCTGTGCAGGCTGACCTCTGCAAGCTCCCAGCTAGAGGGGAGGTCAAGAGAAGCTAATAGGTGTTGATGGAACTGACCAGTACATCATTATACCACCTCTCTGGAATGAATTATCATCACACATTTTAATTAAACACTTGCCACTGCCAACAATTGTCATTGGCTGCTTCACTGGGCTTCCAAACAGCACTATAATCAACACTCTCTGACAAGATCCAGCAGATGATTTGATAGACAGTCAGGAGCTTCTGTGATACCTACTGATGTGTATCCACATTTCCAGCCTTTCTCATCAACCTGACAGCTTTTAGCACTTAGGGGCTGATATGTGAATAGGGAGCCAAAACACCAAAGGCAGTAAAAACAGTTAAAGCAGCTTGATGGTTCAAAATGCTGTATTATTAATTCTGAAGTTCTACTGTTTTTGATTATGTGAATAAAAATATCACAAAAACACTATAGGCATGCATAACACTAGATCGGATATAACATTCTTTTGCTTGTATGTTAATCAAGTGTTCAGGAGATGATGAGTAAGTTATTGAGATGCAGTACTGGTGGTGGTGTGTCGAATTTCTTGCATACATTCTTACAAAATGAATGTGTGAAAGGGTAAATGGGTAAGTTGTTAGTATAGCTCTGCTGTCTGGAAGTGTGTATTATGTTTCAGTTATAAACGCAGAAGTCAAATATTAAGCAAGAGGAATTAAGATTAAAAGAAATGTTATAAAAGACTAATGATGAATTTTTACCTTGGGCTCTAAAAAACTTTGTGTATAACGGATCCCTGCACAGCTCAGTGACCTCAGCCCTGCAACCCCCTCCCATCCTCTGTAAGAAATTCACTCTGTACCTTGAAAACACTGCACAACAAATGTTGTGAGCATACTGTACTTAAGCAGGAAACATGAATAATAGAAAACATGCTCTTAGATCAAATTCTTTATCTACTGGAATTGTAATTCCCCGTATTTGAGTGAAATCTGCTATCTAAAGAGCCCTCTGTGTGATTTTTCCACTGTTCCAGTGATTGGACCAGAGAGAGGGGGGATGGGGTCCTTTGCTGCCATCCAACTCTCATGCTGTGCCTAGACTCCACCAGATGGGCACAGACAGGGTGAGCAATCAAAGATACACATACAGGTAGGTGAATGGGCAGTAGAGAATTAACAGCAGAAAGCTGATTGAGGCAGAACAAAAGCCTTGCTGGGCAGAAGAATGTGGTGCACAGAGCAGAGTCAACTCTGCAATGTGTCCTTGAACAGGGGCTTGTGGCTTGTTTGGTCAGCAGATCTCCCTGGCACCAGTGCCCGCTGCACTGCCCTGCTCCCCACTGCACATGACATCTCTGTCGCAGCAAGGACGCAAACAGTGTAACCACTAGCACAAAAGTCACAGGACCTGGCACCTGTGAAAATTAAGACACTGAAAATTTGTGCAAAGTGGTGCACACATCTTAAAAAATTCCACTGGTTAAGTGCCACCAAACAAAGCTTCTGACCAACCAAAGAGCTCGGTGTCACGATGGACAGGATGTGTCAGGATGATGGCCAGGCTGGAAGTTCGGCCATCATCCATCTTTCCAATGTTATCTAAGCAGATATTCAAGTCACTGGTGGACTTGAAAAAAAGCCAAACTTCCAGGATGCGTACAGTAATTTGATTTAAAAAGATAAGGGACCTCAACTGCAGGAGTTTCAGAACAACAGGACAATGCAGAAAGACATATGGTATATACAGTAGAAGCCAATTTTGCTGCCAGTAGTTCTCAGTGTAAGGAAACAGAATCCACAGTCCTCTGTTTAAGATTCCAGTTCAGCTAAAGTTATAGCAAAATGTGTTACGAAAGAAACATTTTCCAAACGTTTCTGAAAACTTTAAAAGGATTGAGCATAGGCCCATGCAAAGGCCTTGTTCATGATCTGGGACTTTAATACATTTATTACCCACATAAGAAACTGACAGACGCATTGATTTAATTTAGCCAGCAGTAATATTTAATTGACAATACCCAAAATAAACGAGGATAGTAACACGTTAACGGACTAGTTGAAATTTTCAGTGGTTAATGCCCTGAAAAATTACAGCCTTGCATTTATCTAACATTGCAAAAACATTGGAGCAAATGATGTGGAGTTGATTTACCTTTGGCTGTGTTTGTTTCAAAATAAATTAATTTTATAGCTACCTGTCTTGGACGGTTAACAAGGGTCCACATCTGACCAGAGTAATGAAATGTAGTACATGTCAATCAGGCTTCACTGTTACAAAGAGTAAGATATTCACTTAATGGTACTTTAAGCTTTTCTTCTCTCTTACCAGGTATATCGGAAAATAGTGATGTCTGTCACAAGATGTGAACTATAGGAGTGTGGCAGTATAATCAAAATGAACAACAATTTCTGCCATCAGTTGTAACCCCAGCCATAACCACAGCCACAGCAATGTGATAAAACATTGCTGAAATAGCACCAGTAAGTCAGTATCACTTGGTTGAATCCATTGAAAGAGAGTGAATGTCTTGCTAGCATATTTGTGGCATGCATGCAGAGAGGGGAAAAAAACTCTGTGTATCTCAAGTTTCAGAACAATCTTGAAAATCCCTCTGTAAAAATGTTACTATAGCAAAAAAATAGGCTGATTAAACAATTAGTGGATAGAAAACAACTTAATCAATTATTATTTCGATAACCATCTGATCCTGGATGTCACTTGTCAAATAAAAACATACCCAATAACTTTTAAAATGAGATGCAACTGTTGCATGAATCATTGTTTTTTCCATTTTAAAGACTGCACTAGATCTATTAATTAGTTAATGAGTTAAAAAAAATAGATCCATTAATAATGATATGATCATTAGTTGCAGTCACAATGACTACCAATACTGAAAACATAAGCAATTCTAACACAGAAAAAAAAGGAACACCAAAAGTACCGTATCGGTGAAAATGTTACTGTGTAGACTCATTCACATTTGAATAAACAAAGGAAGAAAAGACATTTTTTTAGATACTACATTCCCAAACTGCAATCCATTAAAAATTCATGGCTCCTATAAAAACAGAGACAGGATGTTGAAGAGTGCTATAAAGGAAACAAACAGCCAGAACCTACAGTACAGAGCGACAGAGTGGATCGCCAGGACAATAACAGGCACTCTCGATATTAGTGTCACTAAAATGAAAAACAGTTCTGTGGTTTGTACTTTACAAAATGGAAAGGAGCACCTCAACAAAGCACCCAGAGACACAACCAAAAAGTAAATGGAATGCCAATCAATCATGCACACACTTACATGTGTACAGACTCACATATACAGGCAGAAGCATATTAGGAGCAGCACGAGAATCTGAGGCTCTCCTCTGCTCTGAGGCACACCCTTGAAATATTTATGACCCTCCACGTTGTATCCCCTACTATGGTAGGGGCATAGCATAGCTGCCTCTTTATCTCTGAACTGGACTTTACAGCAAATACAGTGGCCAGTTAGCTCACTCCAAGGCTCAACATTCTTCCCTTTTGGATCCTATTACAGAGCTAACTAGCAGTCATGTACAAAGTCCCCCGCAGTAATCGCCCTAAATCCTACATGTTCTCAAAGCTTTTAATGCAGAATGTTATTCTACATTCATCAGATGTTTGGTTTTGCTCAACAATAGGCTGAACTCACTGGATGAACCCACTGGAAGTTCTTTCTTCATGGGTTTGTGGTGGGAGTAAGTGACCACAGGGAGGAATGAGTAAGGACCAGGACCGGGGTTTCCTGTACACTCATACTTTCCAAAAAGACGTTTTATGAAAGTACTGGCCATCAAAGCTATCCACTAATCCCACCTAGTATGCAGGCTCATCACCATGATAAAGGCTTACTCGTATCATAGGCCTATAAAACACGTTATTGAGTGGTGCTACTGTTGGATGAAAAGTCACACCTCTCAAAAAATATCTGAGGAAAATATTTCTTTAGCACACATGCATTTTGGGAATTGATCTATAAAATGAGTGTCAGGAAAGTAGGAATTAATGGTATTCAGGGTTAATATATGTGTTTTGGAATGTTATCATCATCTGTTAAATTGAAAAAGGTCTGATTGTTGCAGAATCATCAGGTAAGAAATTTTATAGAGCCAGACATTGAAATTGTGATTCTATAATTTTTAATTGTGCAGCCATAGTTTAAAAACATTTGGCATTACAGTGGGGTTACACCCATTAACAGCAATAAGATACACACCACTGATCATTACATCATCAAGCCTCCATCAGTGCCAGAGGTTGACAAGCATGTGTAAGTTTAATGATCACCATCTCATTACCACAGTTACCACTTGCCAGCATGCTGCCTGGTCGCCTCTTTACCTACAGGTTCTACAGTGAGTAAAGTGTCACCTCATCTAATCACTTAGATAAGGTGAAACTTCAATGATCTCCTTGGGGAAATTGGGTCACTGCAGCAGCAGATACTAGGACATAGATAAGAATAAGAACAAAAGAAAACAGTGCCTCAATAAACTGACTGGATGTTCTGAATTATCATACAGAACAACTGTCTCTAGGCATTTGCAGAGCTTATAAAAAAAAACATAGCCACATTTTTGCTGCTGGCTCTTCTTTCGAACACCTTACACACACCTCAAACCTGCTACAATCGTTTTCTCAATGAATCCAAATAACCAGAAACAAGCGAGACGGCACTTAAACTACCAAAATCCTGCCTTGCTTCTCTGTAAATGTTTGCTGAATGGGAGCAGGCAAAACAAGCTCACTGAACAACCGGGGGTTTGGCAGTTTCCCAGTAAACACCAGCACTGGACTAAAAATTACTTTGTAATCAGAGGGTTTAGAGAGCAAAGAGACAAGGAGGGAAGAAATCCAGGGAATGATAGAGTGAGCCTATGAATTACTCAGCAGACAAGTCTCCCCTTCTGTCCTCTTTGCAGGAGATAATGGGGGTCATCCATCTTCTTGCCCTCCTTTACGCCCCATCTTTTGACCACTCATCTGCATCCAGGTCAGCTAAGAAATAACACTGGGCCTTCCCAGTAGCTATGATGCGTAGAATTTGGTAGGAGGACATTTCAGTCTCTAAGCATTGTTGGGAAAAGCCATAGCAGCATGTCTCACAAGGCAGTATTACCAGGCTAGCTGGACAATTGCACTGATTAAAGGCCCTAAAACCTATTCTCAGTCAGCTTCTTACTTTGAGTGATGGGTCCTACTTGTATAGAGTATTTTATGCCAAAGTTGGAACAGTTGTGGTTACTTCAAATGTTAGATTTTTGTGTTTGTGTCTTTTCTGAGCTCTTCTCCCTGGTTTGGAATGGGTGGGGCTCAGCTGAAAAAAGGTGATGTCACATATTTCCATGCACCCATCAGGATTCACCAAATTTTGATTCAAACTCGGTTTTTCAGTCATTGTTAATCAAATCTAATCAAACCATACCCACACGTTTCTGACGCTGGAGAGTTTTTGACCGTCGGACTGGTTTGATGTTTTGGGAAATGTGTTTATTCGCTTTTTTGCAGAGAGTTTGACGAGAACATCGATACCACTCTCATGTTTATATGGTAAATGTAGCTTAGCTTAGCACAAAGACTGGAAACAGGGGACACAGCTAGCTTGGTTCTGTCTAAAAAGTATTAAAATCAGACTACAAGACTACCCTTAAAGCTCATATATTGACATTTTATATTTCGCTTGTTTAATCCGTACTGTAAACAGAAGAAACTGAGTTAGCGTTTTACTCATAATTTCAAACCAGTCCTTTAATAAATAATTCCTAAAGATGTTTTTTTTCTTTATTTAATTGTTACTTATTTATCATGAATATTTAATGTTATGAAGGAATACCAAAGATTTAAAGCGGATTTTAGGGGGCTTTAAAACCTGAAACAGGTCTTTCACTTACTTTATATCCATTTTCCACATTTAAAGCAATTCCAGGTTTTACTCAGCAAAGGTATCCAGATTATTTAGTAATCCTCCTTCACAAGACAGGAATGTGGTTTCAAATGTTTTAACTCCATAGACCCATTAAATAAAAGAACAGCCAAATTGTTAACAAAAATAAAAAATGCACAGTCAAAGTGACATAGGAAGAATTACTTGGCCTACATTTACAGGTTATAAATAATGACTGGGTGGTTGGGAAAACTCATCCGTGGACAGCAGGGTGAAGTAAATGAAACATTTTAGGACACATAGTCACTAAGAAATAAAGAGAAATTGAAAATAAATGTATCTCTTGAGGAAACGATTTATTATAACCACAATAAGAGTGAACAGATTGTTTATTTCATACATCAGCAGGTCTAAATGCTGATGCTGGAACATTATCTAGCTGAGTTGCTGGACTGTCTCAAACTCATGTTATTCCTCCAATGGCTGGTGTGGCTAAACGGCTTAAGAAAACATACATGACACAGCTATTCAACTTCATGAATAATACAACGTTCACTCAAGCGCAAGCGCACAAACACCTACTGGCACACTCGTGCACACTAAAAATCGAGATATGTCTCTGTGGGACACAGACATGCTCAACATTAAATCCCTGTGCGAGGAGCTCATTGAGAAGGGTACAAAACCTGCAGGATTCTCAGGCTCTCATCTCATTCCAATAAAATGAGTTGTCTATTCTATCCAGAGACAGGATGCAGTGGGGAAGCAACCAAAGGGCATCAGCATGAGGTGAAGAGTTCATGGCAGCATACAGGAATGGGATTTCAGGGTGAAAAAAAGATGTTGATATCTTTTTCACCCAAAAGAGAATGGCAATATCTTCTTTGATTAGAAAGAAAATAGAGGAATATGGAGGTGGGGAGGCCTGGAGAGGGGCATGGAAAAAGAGAGACAGTGGGAAATAGACAGCAGAGTATATCAGTGGAAGAAAAGCCAGAAAGAGAAGTAGAAGGCAATGGAGTCAGGGAGTTGCAGCTATCAGAGCTCCAACATGGCAGGATGTGACATGTGGAGAGCAGGAAGAGGAAACCGGACAGATATAGATTGGTTTGGTAGCTGCTCCTGAAAACATGTCTATCCCATTAGGGGCCTCAGTTGCAGTTAATGTGCTTATCAAAGCGTGCACCTTTGGTCTATTCCTAACCCTGCTACGGTTCTACCACAGGAAGCTAACATGGAGAAAGAAGAGAGTCTGTGCAGAATTTAACTATGTGTCAGAGGGTTTTCTATTACTTCAAGTTCTAGAACTACACTTGTATAGTTGACATTTTCTAGTCTTGAGTTGGCAAGAAATAGGATCACACCCTGGGGTCAAATCCCAAATCTAATCAGGCCTAATGTGGGTCATTCATTTTTATTAGAATAATTTTACCACATGAGAACCACTCAAATATAGGAGCATAGGTGAACAATGAGTCTCACTAAACAAAAACAAAAAACTAAATAAATGTGTGGGTTTTTTTTAATATGCATCTTCTTCATTATTTACAGTGCACTGTAACTCTGCATTTAAGGATGTCTACTCAACCGGAGGATGAACAAAGCTTTATTTACTCTGTGTAGTGCTGATTTACCACAGTTCAATGTAAAGTCCGAGCACCAAGTATGAAAAAAATGTAAGACTTTTTTTTAGGACAAATCATGCAGGTTTCAGTTGACAGGTAGCACATATTAGGGGCAATTCAATTACTGATTCTTAAATGGGGCTCCATGGAGGCAAAACTAGGCTTACATATTCAGATAACTTTTTTGGATATCAAGCTCTAAATGTTACGTCACAATATTAGTGAAACTTACTGACATTTGTCCTTCAGAACACGTTTCAAGGAGCGTGATAAGGTAGCTTGATAAATCAATAAATGTTGCTTTCTCATCGCACAGGACTTTGTACAGGTACATGCTATGATGTCTTTGAGTTTCTGTCAGCAGGTAAGTGTGATAAGGGATTATTTTATATAGAATCGACCTTCTCTTACATAAATAAGTGTGGCAAGTATAACATAAATACTGTATATTTTGATCATCACAGAAGTACGCAGTAGTTTGGCTTTGGGTTTCATAAACCATCAAAACACCTCAGTCTGAAAAAGGAGAAAATACATAAAATCTGATGTAAATGTTTGATTCTGAAAAATAAAACCTAAAGGATAATATAATTAAAAAAATATTTAAGATAATGTAGTGACTTAATTTATAGCCTTATGTTTAGAAATTTTAATTTTAATAGATTATATAGACCTGGAGATGCAAGATATCCATAATCAAAAGCCTCTCTTTGCCTTTTTGCACTGAAGTTCATCAAAGTACATGTGGAAGGTCAAATAGAGGATACAAGCAAGGTGTACACGAAGTTAGACACCTTTGCACCTACACACATGCCTGCACAAGTGTACAGATTAGCATTATCAGCCTAATTGTGCATCTGTAAAACATACTTTATAATGTATCCTAATGGTATTGGTTAACTTTAAAACAATGATTATGTTGCCTTTGTTAGGCAATGTGGAGACATTCTTCACCATTTCAACTTTTTCTCATGACCTTACAATTCCATGAAATAATAAGATATCCATCTGATAGCCTCTGAATCATAAGTTATGGCTTCTGGAGTGGCCACCAGTTACAACAGGCTTTATTAAAGTGAAAAGTTTTGCAGTCATATTCTATTTTATAACTGGCCTCTGGTCAGACAAGATAAGAATGGACATTTGTATTAATAGTCTTATAGCAAAAAAAATCAGTTTATGTGGGGGAAAAAATGTAGATAGGTATTAGTCCTTTAGTTTCCCTTTTCATAAACTTCAAAAAGCACAGACACTCTGGTTATGTGAAAAACAAAGCCACATAACAGCAGTATGGGTGTGTCAGCTCAGCTGTTAACGTTAGGGCAGATAGCCATCTGATTAAGTATGGTATTTGGAGTCTGTACGTGTGGTATTTAAAACTTCAGGCCAATGGGAACAGCTTGCCTTCATTAGACATGGAATAAATCAGTGCAACCTATTAACCAGTCTAGTTTAGTTTAGTTTAGTTTAGTAAGTGCCTGTGCTGCAGTAGTTTAGAGACATGGGGAGAAAACTACAGCAGAAGTTCAGCTTTGGGAAGGACTCTCTAGTAGTAGCAGAGGGGCTTCGATGATGCTGGCATGTTTTCAAACATGGCAAGATAAAGGGCGGTGGTTCTGATAGCTGTCACACACATGAACACTGTTTAAAGCGCCACAAACCGAAGAGACACCATGCTTTGGCCTCACGGTGCGGTAGTTTGTGTACATGTTGTTGTCAACTTACCTTCAGACAGCTCCAGTTCCAGCTCCGCCAGCTTCTCCCGGACCTCCGCCGGCAGAGTCATAGCGACAGCCGGCGTGGGCTCCAACATCATCGTTAGCAACCCGGTTGAGGTTCTCTCTGCCATGGTGGTCCAGCACGAAGCGAGAATAGGTCCACTGAGTCACCGGTGAGGAGGACAATGCCACCAGAGGGGGGATGAAAAACAACAACCCCTCTTCACTTGGTTTCGGCTAAAGAGGGCAAATAGGGTGTTGGTGCGTCTCCCGTCTCACTGCAACGTCGTACAGATGTGTGATAAATCTCTCCAACCGTCATGACACGGCTAGCTGCGAGGCTAGCGGACACACCTGACTGCGCGTTTCCATGTAGTTTGGTAGGACAGGGCCCTGCCTGTGTGTCCGTGCCTGCCGTCCGTCCCTCGGCACTGTCGGCGTCCTGACCGTCGGCGGCTGCTTCCCCTCAACTGTGGCGAGAACTCATTCAACTCCTCGCTCGCTTCCCACGGCGCAGTCGCCATTGCATCATAGCAACAGCAGCCCCCGCCGTGCGCGCTCGCGAGGCCCACTCGTGTGTTCGTGTGAGCGCTTGAGCGGTGCGCGCTGCCTCCTGCTGCCCCACACACAACGCGCCTGCCTCCTACTGTCACAGTTACAGTGCTGCTGCTGCTGCTGCTGCTGCTTGGCGCAGGGGCACATGCAGCGACCCGGGGGGGACACTAACGTACTATTGAAGATTTTTGGTGTTTCGTGGATGTCACACCAAAAAAAAAATTAAAAAAAAATTATTAATAACTGTTTCATGGTTCACTGTAAGTCATTGTGATCTCAAAATAGATCTACGGAGAACTGTAAATAAATGTATGGATATAATTACGTCATCGGCTGGCTAATGGCACTCCAAAAGCAGCGTGGCCAGGTAGTGTACCAGATCGTATCCAAAACTCCCTGTAAAGCTCCTGTCTTTAAAAAAAAAAAAAAAATCAGACAAAGGCCATTTTTTTTTTGAAGACGTTAAATGAAATGAAATTTTTAATTTGAAACATTTGAAATAGTTACAAGAGGAATACTGGAAGAAGTTGAAATAGCGGTTAAAAAAGAGGTGCTGAAAGGAGTTGAAGTTTCAGTTTAAGTGTGAGCACTGAGCGAAGTTGAAGTGTAAGGCTGCGACTAACGGTTATTGTCATTGTCAGTTAATCTGCTGATTAGTTATTCGTTATTCTATTAAATGTCAAAAATAGGGGGGGTGCCCATCGTAGAGACCAAAGTGACCAGGTAAATGTCTGACCAACGGTCTAAAAACCCAAACATATTCAGTTTACCATGATGTGTGACAAAGAAATGCATAAAATTCTCCCATTTGAGAGGGTGGAACTAGTAAATGTTTAATTATTTTCACTCCATCAATTATCAAAATAGCTGCAATTTTTTTTTCTGTCAATTAATCGACTAATTGTTTCAGCCCTACTGAAGTGTAAATCTAAGTGTGATTACTGAATGAAGCTGAAATGTAATATTAATATCAACTGAAATCAAAGGACTGAAAGGAGTTGAGAATTAAGTTTAAATTCACGTGCTGACAGAGGTTGAAATGTCAGACCAAGTGTAGGTGATAAAATGAGTTGTAAGTGTCAGTTGAAGTGGAGGTCCTGACAGAAATAAGTGCCGGTTCCAACGCATCAACCGAAAGACAATGTCAGCTGAAGTGTAATCACTGTATATGAGTGTATAAGGTCAGCGTAAAGCAAGGCAAGATTATCGCACAATTCATACTGAGGCATTCTCAAAGTGCTTGACATACAATTTTACTTTAAAAGGAACTCAAACTAGACACATTACCAAATTATTTACATATTTTAAAGTGACAATGTCAAAGTGCTTGATGTGAAATAAATTATTAGAATTATACGTAAAGTTGCTATTAAATGCAACAAACTTGCATGTAAATATTCAATCAACATAATGATTAGGTCTTCAAATGTTTGAAATTTGAACTCAAAAATGGTTGCATGACATGGGTTGGTGGGTACGCAGGACAGATATCGTTCATCACTGTCAGCAGTAGTTTGGCTGGGGTCTGGGTTGATACCCCACCTGAAAACTAACATGGACTTATCAGTGGGAACAGATCCTGTCAAAGTCATGACCCCGGGCTGTGAGGGGTCAGCGCCCTGTTGTCAGATGTGGCCCTGCCTCCTGAACGCAATGCTGCGGACACTGGACATCGTGATCCACATCAACAAATTGGTCATTATATTTAAATTGTTTTGCTTTAACTTTATTGTAATGTAGCAAATATAATTATCAGTATTTGATAGAAATATTTAAAGGGAAAGAGACAAAGCCTGGTCAAACAGAAGGGTTATCATACATATTGAAGGTAATAAATGCATGCATACATTCCATTGTTTTTGGATTAACTGAGCTACAAATAGCACCGAATATATTGTTGAGTTTTTTGTAATATCGAAAGATAGCTTATCTTTCTTAAATAGATCATTTTCTCAGCCTAAAAAAGAAATTAATTTATTAGTGCCTAGACTGTGTTCAGAATTTCAAAACTAACATCTCATATATGATAATATTAGAGTACTTTAATTCATATGGCACTTATTACAAAACAAGTTACAATACAGAATTTACTTTACATAACAAGGCAAAACCTTGAAAATTAATAAATCACATACAAATAATAAAAGTACAAATGCAATATAACAGACAGACAGACATAGATATATAGATAGACAGATAGATAGAAATTATTTTCACATTTCTGTGCAGGTTGAGTGTAGAACCATTCAACTTTGTATGTCTGCGTATCTTGTTTAGCTGCACTATAGAAGGCAAGAAAAAGCAATTCACATTAATGCCTCAAAGAAAATGTTACAAAAGACTTGCTGTGATTATGTGTCAGTATGTTGTGTAGGATTTAAGTATACTGAGTCGTTATTGTGCTTTATATAACTCAAATGTTTTTTTGTCTGGCGTGAATTGACATTTGGTAATGGGGGTCGGGGTTGAGTGTAGGGCGTCTTATTGTCATCATTAGTCTTTTGTCCTGTGAGTACATTTGTCCATTGGGAAATTATTCATATATATATGTACTAAAAACATTGAATATTTTTCAAATATTAAATAAATACACATTAAAACAACCAGTTAAATAAGTTTTCCTGTCATGTGTAAAAGTATTTGTTTTGAATAAATACAACCAGTAGGTGTCTCTGTATACACAGTAAAAAAAAAAGCTTCTAGTAAGGCAGGGAGTATATCATGTTGGTAATGTATCTTACGTTATTGAGGGTTCAGTCAACGTGATTATACAAAATCATCTATTGTAAGTAAAGATCTTTCCTCAGAGTATGTTTCAGATCAATGTGGTAGCTTACTCCAGGATTCCTCCTGTTATGTTCAAAGATGGCCCCATTCACCTCGGTATGAATATCAACAAGGTTAGTTTTCCTGTCAGAACACAAACAAGACAACTGTTAGTATAGCAGCTATAATCTATAGCTTATATGGAAACTGCCCGGTGCCAAACAAAAGCTGAATTTGCTGTTGAGCGTTTGCATGTACCTCTTTTGGCCTTTGAGTAAGGCATCTGTCAGAGCCTTCAAGTAAATGGAGCGATGATGTCCTTGCTCTAGCTGACATTCATCCGTCGAGCAGTGACTCCAGAACACATCTGCATCAGTAGGGATGTAATCATATCTGGACAGCCCATCACACCCGTCTGTCTCCAGATCCTCATCCCGATTGTTCATCCTGGCACAGGGCTGGAACTCAGGGACACTGTAGCTCTGGATGAAGAACAGTTTGGGCTTGCTGGCCATCATGGGGCATGCATCAGCGGTGAAAAGACGTCTGACTCTGTCCAGATGTAGACCTAGGCTGTACGTGTCTGTACCCAGGAGGTGATTTGCCATACCACGGCTAATGATGCAACAGACAAAGCCATCACCTTTGAGGTTCTGTCTCTGTTTGAATATCCCTCTGAGAACTGAGAGACTTTCATCCACACTCAGCCACTTGTAGAGGGCCACATTGAAGTGAAGAGCCTTAAATGTTTGTTCCAACATGTCTGAGGGAGTAAGGAAAGATTAAACCAGATTTTAAGTTTTACCAATAAAACAATTATCAATGAATTAACTATCAAAGTAATTGTAGATTAATTTTCTATTGATGGACTAGTCGCTTAATTTACTAATTATTTCAGCTATAATTCAATCAAACATTATATTTCAGTCGTACATGCTACTAAATACATATACTATAGTACTAGGTGCAATTTTGACTTGTACCTTACTTGAGTATTTCCATTTTCTGCCACTTGGAACTTCTGTTTCATTTCAGAGGGAATATTGTACCCGTTACTAAACTACATTTCTTTGATGGCTATAGTTCAGTACAGTACAGTTGAGATGCTTATAAAATACAATGCAACATTAAAGATTGAACAAGTGGTTGCCAACATTTTTGGCACTACCTCTTACAAAAAAATCAGTGTCTAGTTTGGGCCCTTTGCCATGTTTCAGATGTCTGTGAGTTGTTAGTTCTACCAAAAAGACAATTCCCCTCTAAACTTCTCTCATGGTTACATTTAAATAACTGTGTGAGGCCAAATTAAGTAGATTTATCTATTATTCAAACAATTCATTTTGGTGGCAAAACTTTGTTTTTTATTCGGTCTTTTCCCATGAATCATCTCACAACCTCTCAGATTTATCTTGTAACCCTTTGGAGGGGACTGGCCCCTAGGTTGAAAACCACTAGACTAAAGTACCTAACTATATAAAAGTAGTTGAAGCTAGGTAGTTTCCACCTCAACCAGCTACAACAGTAAAATGTGGCTTACACATTGAGGCATTAGTATTAACAATCTAATAACATCAGATATAATAATATGCCAGTCAAGGCCCATTTTTAATTAAGTGCCTTTTACTGATGATTCTTTTGTACTTTTACTAAAGTAGGATTTTAAATGCAGGACTTTTAATGGAGTATTTTCACATTGTGGTACTGGTACTTCTACTCTGAATACTTCTTCCACCACTAGACTGTAGGTACAAAGTGTTTAGTATCTCACCTCCGTCATTACCCACGCAGTCTATGATAACACAAATTCCTCTGGGATTACTGTTAAATTTGTACGTATCGAGGGGAAGCTGAAATGCAAAGGAGCAAGCAAAACATTTTCATAAATACACTTTTTCTAATTAAACAACCTGAAAAATACAAGCTCCAATAATGAGTGCAAACCTTACCTGACAGTTCTGCTCTGTGTGTACTGGCACTGATATGTTCTCTGTGGCTGATGACAAAGATTATACGGTAATATGAATATCAAAGTGAAATACATTGAGTGACCAGGTGTTTTCCATCTGTTTTTACTGGGTAGCTCTGGTAAGCCCCATGTGAAATTATGTTTGTCAGTACGCGTTCCACTGGTTTAAAGGGCTGTTTTGACTGACTGTCTCTGGGGAATACATATCTGTGAAATTGCTATAATTTGCTAGGATGAGGCCCGTCTTACCGATATGGAGGGACTGTCCTCGTCTTCTTCGCTGTAGAGAATGGGAACTATTAGGAGTGGGGGGTGGGACCTAAAGAGAAGTTGTTTTTCAGAAGTATTAGTTTTGTGAGAGAGGAGAAGAATAATAAATGTTAACTTTTGCACAGTTCCATACTCACAGGGGCTCTCCATCTTTGCTGTTGAGATGGATGCTGTTCAGGGGTGGCAACTGTAAAAGGTGTACACAGACAGAAATTTAAGTAAATATGATTAAATGAGGTATAATTAACAGTACTTTGTAATTACTTTTCTACTCTTATTTATCAAAAATAAATTAAGTTTTGTACTGTACATGTCACGTTACTTGGTCAATACCTAATCCTGTGTTTCCTTTGCCATTGTGGCATTGTATTCTAAATTACACTACTGTATTTTTTTTTTTCAACATCTAAATAAATGTACAGATGTTGGTTTCTCAACTTACACTAATCTATATCAAGCCTGTGTCAGCCCTTCATTGGGCTACGCTGCTGGGGTATGGGGCTTTAAAGCTTATAAGGGATATGCACGGGTCCAAAATAACGCAATGGGAGTATTTTCTGGGATTAAACCAATTTGCTCAGAGCAAACAGCTGTGACAGGAGACATGGGCTGGGAACCTTGTGAAGAAAACCGGGCAGTTTGTATGAGCAGACTGAGGTATTGATGCAGCGATGATGTGTTTCTTTGGAAATTGAAACTGCCAGAAGTCTACGTGTGGATATGTGGTATTACTACGCATCATTGACCACTTCAGTGGTGTGACACAAAAAAAAAATATGACTTCATTCAGTTTCAGTTACTGTTTTCGGCATTTCACGTATTTAAACATTTCACACGTCACATGCACTGTACGTTCAGGATAAATGTTACAGCTCAAAGTGTTAAAAGTTGTACATAAAAAACAGTCTCACCTGACATCTTGAAAGCAGCCACTTTTTTGGCCAGGTCAACCCTGCCAATGTTTATGAAACATTCCTCTACTAAGTCCACTCTTTCAGGTGAAACTAAATCCACTTTCTCAAGTTCAATGATCAGATCCAGGAAATTCTGTCAGAGAGGAGAGAGGGGTCAGTTGTTTTTTTTTCTTCAGAGTGGAAGTTAAAAATGTTCCGGTATGCAAAAAAAAAAAAAAAAAACTCCCCTCCCACGCACGCACGAACAGGAATTCAGTACGTGAGAACATTCATTCCTTTCACCTTTGCTTTTTCCATCGTTTCACGAGGTAAAGTGCTGCTTAACAAGAATTTCAAACTGTTCAGATCTTCATAGGCCATATCCTCACTTACATTAACCACCAATACTCTGCAAAAAAGGAAACCACGGTTACTCAAAGGACCAGTGTGTGAACTTGGATTGTTAAAACGATTATGACGCATTAGAGATCATAAAACACATCTTACCTGAATCTTGGCAGAACCTTCCGGTATTTAAGCGCCCTCTCCAACTCATCTCTGCTGGTTCCACACACCTTCCTCAGGATGTCGAAACGTCTCAACTGTATCAAGAGCTCTCCCAGAAACAGGTAGCCCCTCTCCTGGCACATCACTTTGGATTTCAGCGTCTCCTTCGCAAAAGCCATGCTGTCGTCCGCGTCCGAGCTTTCACACAGGTAGAGGAGGCTCCTGCGCTCATTGCTGCTGAGAGCCTCCGCTACATGATTAATTGCCTGAAGCTCATGTTGGTCGGCGAGCGCCATGGCCTCTGGTGGGAGAGGAGCGACACGGAAGGTGACAGTGTTTCACGGCAATGGAGACCCGCCATTTGATGGTCGACGAAGCTAGCAATTTGCCCATCGGGACCGTACCCTTAAACCAGCATGAAAACACGACGTTTGTAGTCGGTGACAGAATTACAGAAACAACTTACCGTAGAGCGTTGTAAAGCGACGGAGAGTCGGCCCGAAGTGGGAAGAAAGCAGACTCGGATGACGCACGACTAAAAAAAAAAAAAGGCTTTTGGGGAAGTAGCTCTTTCATGTAGACTGAAACAAGCCCTTTTCCCCTGCCCGCCGAGGTTCCGGAGAAGAAGTCGTCAAGCAGGACTCTTCTTTGTGGCGCGAGCGCGTGGCAGTATCCGAACTCCTCTTAGTTTTATAAAACAACGGGCTGCGAAAAAACTTAAGCGAAAGCGAAAGCAAAAGGGCGGCAGGCGCTATTAGCACGAAGAACTTAAAGATACAATCCGTGGCAGTACGTGATCTGGATCAAACTCCGTGAGGACTACTTATTAACACTTGCAACTGCCGACTTGATGCATTTAAACAATAAATAAAGGCATTATTTACAACGAGCCCCTTCCATTTTGAGAATGGATTAATCGTTTCAGGTATTTTTTTCAAACAAAAAAAAAAGCCTAAATAAATAAATAAAAGTCTGGCTTCAGCGTCTTAAATGTGAGGATGTGCTGCTTTTCTTTTATCGTATTAAGGTAAATTGAGTCCCTTTGGGTTTCTTACTGTTGGTCGGTCAAAAAAAGCAAACTGAAGACATCACTTTGGGCTCTGAGCAACTTTAATTGCTCATTACATTTTGCACTGTTTCATGAAGAAAATAATCGACAGATTGATCAACATTGAAAATCATTAGCCCATGAACAAAATATAAAATGCAACAGGAATTATTAACATGAAAATGAATCATATTTAAACACACTGGAGTAAACTGGGTTCATGTTTGACATTCGTTTTAGTCTTTATTAACCAATCAAAATGCGCTCTGTCATCAAATTATGTTTGGCGGCTACATGGGAGAGGGGGAAATATGAGTTATTCACTGTGCAAATATTGTAGCATCATAAGGTAATGTTAGGTCTACTTTTTGTTCTATATCTTTTCAACACCAAGACAACATAACAACAGGCTATATGAAAATAAAAGATGACTATTTTGCCTCAGGTAATGCTAGACTGCGTTAATTTATCATACAATTGGCCCTTTTTTCATATTTTCTAATGAATCTGACTTGCTTCAGGATAGTATACTGCTGTGAACTGACGCATCGTACACATGCACAGGGAAAGTGGATTTGATGAGCTTTCTTTACTAGCATGGGTAGCTGTAGGTTAACGTACCGGTGCGCTCACGCCATGATTCTGAGTTTTCCGGTAGTCCTGAAGGTATCACCGCTCAGAGACCCCTGCAGGTCTCTGATGCGCTTTGCTTACCAAATCACACTGAGTTCCGCTCAGCCTGGCCAATCGCGTCGCGCTGTGGTTCAGCAGCACCATTGCAGTGTGGAGCGAACGTACGGAGGTGCCGCTCGCTAAAAGAGTGAGCATTAGGAGGAAAGAGACTCGACCTGGGCGACCGCTCTGGACAAACGCCACCCCTGCTTCCCCGAAATAGTCACCGGGTGACATTGCCATCACCGGCTTCGGTCTGGGTGAGTATATCTTTACCTGGCAGCTGGCAAAACATTCAGGATTTTCCAGGTGGTCGCAGTCAAGGGCTGGTGAGTTGGAACATCATCAGCACTGTTGTGTTGATGTGGATGTAAACCCGCGGCGAGGAGGCTTCAGCATTAGCGGGCTGGCCAGTGCCGACACAAGTGTCTTAACACAGGGGACCACACAGTTGATGCTTCGGCTTCGATGAAGCCAAGCAGCCAGTAGTCAGTCGTTTCGGCCTAGTCACGACTGGTGAAAAATGAGGAGGATGAGGATGTCCACCAGCTGCTGACTAGAGCAGACACGCAAACGGCATGCAAGCCGAGCTAAGGTAGCTAACGTTGACGTCCAGGTTCAGCTTTCGTGGCAGTATTTTTACAGACGTTAGCTAACGGTTAACTAACTGGCTAACAGGGCTGCGTAGAAACATCCACATAACACGTTAGCTAGTTTCCGTGTTTAAGATAAAACAGCAGTGTTGATGTCACTCAACCTCAACATCTACACATTTCGTCCATATCCAACATAGACAGTATTTGCACTGTGACACTTTATAGTTGAACACCAAAAACGCTGCAGCTTGTTTGTTTAAAAATTGTTTTATTTTGAAAATTAAGAGCGGAAGTTTAAATTTTGTACCCTTGCAGGCTTGATATATAACTTTTTTTGTGCCAAAAGCAAAACTAATGTTCATGTAGTACAAAGTAAAGTTTAAGGATTGGTTCTAATTCTGTAAAGTAACATTAGTTTTGTATAAGGAGTTGCTGTAGAGTAAATGTGTGTCATGTACAGCAGATGAGCTGATGTTTCTGAATAGCCTTTGCTATATTGTCAGCTAGCCTGGGTGGCCAGTCAGTGGCTTGTATGTTTGGTTTTGTTTTTCTAGCTGGTTAGTAAGTAGTTATCACACCATCATGTCTGTACGTTTGCAGCTGTACCATAGTGATTTAAATAACCACCACATATGTATGGGCATGCATATAAGTATGTGCATGTGTCAGTGGCCAAGTTGTGTTACTTACGAACATATAACTTGTGCTATACTCTGTTAATCCAGCTCTCAGTTGTCTCAGTAA
The DNA here is from genome assembly GCF_016859285.1 of Xiphias gladius. Taxonomy (NCBI): domain Eukaryota; kingdom Metazoa; phylum Chordata; class Actinopteri; order Istiophoriformes; family Xiphiidae; genus Xiphias; species Xiphias gladius. Next base: position 12,505,941 of record NC_053415.1, read on the forward strand.
AGAAGGATGCATGGTCAGCTTAGAAGCATCCAGTCAGGAGCCCGGTGTTGCTTAAGCTTTTCACCGAGAAACATTACATCTGGGTAGCTGTTCAAGCAAAGTGCCTATACCTGCACCGTTTGGCTGAAGGCAAAAATTCCAAATTCTCACAATCACATTTCCCAAAAGCCCAACATGGCATCTTCAGTTGTCTTGTTTTGTCTGACCAATAGTCTAAAAATCCAAAGATATTCTGCAGTTTATAAAACTGACATCAGTAAATTAAAAGAATGCTGTGTGGATTGATATTGGTCATGATAAGTAAACCACCCCTCGTATACTGGCGTCATGGTCAAAGATGTAGTGCTGAAGATCCAGATAATTCCATGCCATCTGCTGCTCATCCTCAATCGTCATTCCTCCCCTCTCCTCCTCCCTTGCTCTATCTCTGCCACTGTGTGTTTTGGGACTAAGCTATCATCAGAGCTGTGGTCTATTTTAGACAGAAACTCCATTTACCCACTTAATCTATGCCTCTGTCTAAAGGAGTTGAGTTTCTTCAATTGTGTAAGAAACGATAGCTTATCCAGCCCAACTTCTTTGATGAGTAGAAGGCCCTGAAATCTATCAGGTTATTTTGTTGAGTTGGTGTAATCGCTTTTCAAGCAGTATAATGTAGTTAAGGAAGTATGGGCGGAAAAAAAACAAAAACAACTCTTTAGCTTTGCCTAATGGTTTTAAAGGGGTTTCACTAGAAGCAGAGGTTAACTCTTGTAAGCTTTGTGCCAGTATCTGAGCCAACTAATAAGGTACAATATTGTCATTAGTTGGTCACACATCTGCAGCAGCTGTGAGCTTAGTAAGGCAGCTTTAAACCAAAACAAATCTAACCATAACTGTATTGAGCCCGAGAGTTTGTTGCCTCCCTCCCACCTATGGTGATGCACAAGCCAAGGGGATCAAAGCTTTAATTAGCCTGCCATGGATTAGCAGTAGGGACTATTTTCCACTGTACTCGCTCCCACAGAGCCAGAGGATCACACAAGCAGCCAGCCCCCTCCCCTTCCTCTTCTTCCAATAGAAAAATCCGAATTGCCATGTTTGTTGTTGTCCCCTCCAGGTCAACCAAATGAGAAACCTCAAAATTCTGCCAGGAGGGTTTGGACACACAGCATCTCTGAAACTGATTATGGTATTTTGCTTTGTTATCATCCAGCATCCAAATTGGTTTCTTGATGTACTTAAAAGCCACCACAAGTGGAGTCATTTTAGTCCTGTTGCGTGCAGACAGTCTTGAGAGTCAGCTGGATATGTGGTTGGCATGTAGAGAGAGCTGTGGTGCTGCTGACTCACTGCACTGCCAGGTATGACGTCTTTCTGTGTGTTGGCAGTCTCCATGATGTACAGTACGTCTCTCTACCCCCCACACGCTGAGTGCCTTGTCTCTTTGTCAGCCAAACAAGAGTTCATACTGTTCCTCTGGGGGCTCCAAAGAGGTGGAGCAGCATGATGCGTGTACTCTCTTGTTTGTAAATGAATCAGTGCTTTCAAAACTGATTGCAAAAAGGTTTGGGAATCACATGTTATGTTTCCCAAGCTGAAGATGGTATTCAAATACAGGAAATTCTGCAACATGCAATGCGAGGCAGGAGGGTAGATGAGGTTTCATAACTATAGTCTTGTTTAGGGTGGCAGCTATGTTCTTTATTGTTTAATCTACAGATTGTTTTCTCAATTAATCGATTTGTCTATAAAATAGGAAATAGTGAAATAACTCCCCACTTCCAAAAGTGATGTATTCAAATTGCGTGTTTGGTACGACCAAATGTACAAAACCCAAATATAATCAGTTTACATCACATATGATGAAGACATGTATCACAACCTCAGATTTGAGAAGATGGAACCAGCAAATGTTTGGTGTTGTTTGCCTGGAAAATGAGAAAAAAAAAAAAAAAAAGCTCTAGGTGTGTTATTTAAGTTATAGGATACCTGTTTAGAAAAAGTAGCAGCCAATTGTACTACACTCAGAATTTTAGAAAAGTGTGTATAAGTGTGTAACAAACTGCATGGCGTTAGCCTTTAAAAAACATACAGCAACATATGCATGTGCACTATCATATCATATTATTCAAATGTAACACAAATTTAAATTGGTATAAGGCAGAACTGACAGACCACTGAAGTTTAAAAAAACAAAACAAATAATTAAGTCCATTATTTCTATTTAGTAAAAGGCCAGCGTATCAGTAACAGTGGAGGGCCTATCACAGTGCATTACTATACCAGTTATTTATCAAATTCATAATTCAAACTTTTTTTTTTGTTGTTTTGGTTTGACAGTGGTTGACATTTCACATGTCGATTACATGTGCTTGCAATGTTAGCTTTGAAAACAATCTCAGATCATATTTGGGAATTGGCCTTTGCTGCTGAACTCTGCTGCCATCATCAGAGTGTTGGTTTGCTGGATGTGTGTGAATGTTTTGATTAGGTTAGATTAACTGTATTATCCCTACGGGGAAATGGCTTGTTCCCATGGAAGTGGTGAAATGCTTTGTCTTTGTTCTGCTGTAGAGTATGACTGGTTGATTTCAGTGTGCCACAGACTTTCACCTCCTTCACTTCATTTCAGAGAGTGCTCTGTTTGCCACCCTCCACTATTGATACAGTGCTGTGTTGGCAGATCAAGTAGTTAACCTTTAATCCTCCTTTCTGCACTGGACAAAGTGAGTAGACAACTTATTGCAGGTATTTAAGCCAAATTTAAACCTGTCCAATACATTTTTGATAATAAACGGAGATAAGAAAGAAAGCCATAAATATATACTTGAGGCTATCATTTTTCTTTTGTTGAAAGTAATTAAATTGATATTATACATACTACAGAAATGAACATATCATGATGCACAGTCTCATAATTACGTATATTTAAAAATATATACAGCTACAGACAATCAGTAGATGCTTTAACTAGGTATAGCAGTGTAATAATCAGTGTCAGCAGGGATTAAGAAAAAAACTTTTCCCACTAATTCATCTTCTTCTCTTACTGTTTCTTGAGAAGACATTAATGTGATATCTGCAGACAGCTAGCTAGAATTAGTTACCCATCAGGCAGGGAGAGACTGAATAAGGTACAATGTGCACACTTTTCAGTCGTCTCCAGTGGGTTCACCTCTCACAACCTGATAATACTTAGTCGACAAACAAAAATCAAGAGCTCAAATCAGTGTCCTTATTCAAATGCGACATAGAGATAAATTTTTGTTTTGAGATAGTCAGAGCCGGAAAGCCACCTGGAGTCACAACAGTCTCGCTGATTTTGCCAGCTATCATCAACAATACTTTCTGACTAAAAGTAATCTTTTTGTGCATCTTTTAATAAATCCATATTCACAATGTAGACATTTAGTACATGGTGCAAAAACAGAAAATCAGATGAATTCAATTCATTTGATATATGTTCCAGCCATATTTCTGATCACAAGTACAAAAACCCAAAGTATTCAAGCAGCAAATCCTCACTTGAGAGGCTGAAGCCTGCAAATGTTTGACATTTTTGCTTAATAAATGACCAACCCCACTGTTTTGTACTAGTAGGCCCAGAGGTCTAGATGGCTATGATAGTTGAACAGAAATATATGTAGGTTCACACAGTGATCTTTTTTTTTTTTTTTTTTTTTTTAAACAATAACTTCTACAAAGAATTAATAGTCATCTTTCTGTTTGCACCACATAAAGTATGCTTTTAAAGTCTAATACCAGTTATGTTGTTATTTAAGACTGTTCCCTATAAAAACTCAGCTGCGTTGAGAAGTTTGACAAGATAGGCTCATATGACACGCTGCAACTGTAACACACAGAAGGAAATGACACATCCTGCTGTTGACCTCAACACAGTTTACATTAGACTGAAAGGCACCTGGACTTGAACTGGGCGTGAGAGTGTATGTATGTTTGGAGGGAAACATAAGCTCTGTATCATTAATATAGCAGAATGGTCAGTGTGTTAAAGTCAAGATATTAGCTCATCATCCTTTCACAGCCCCTGTTCTCTGCTTTACCTTCCCGTCAGTCAGCTCTCTGCTCTCCTGCTCAGCTAGCTGGTCACGACTCAGCGCTTGTCTTAAGTTGAACAGATGTCAAAGCCTTGTTGATTACAGGAGTCTTTAACTTATTGCCAGATATTTGTTGTTGTGATATGGTAGAAAATACAGGGAAGGAAAGTGGAGGGTTTGGCTGGAGCAAGCTGTGAGAAATGTTCACTGGAGAGTGAGGCTCCTGTTAACAAAACATGTTCCCTTACATTTATTGAGGCCCAGTTGCTAATGCTGTGTTCTGAGCATTGTTTGGGAACAAGAGGAAGGAGGATTTTTCTTTTTAAAAATGCAACCTAGCCAATCAAATATAGACATAAAATCCAGTAAAAAGCCTAAAAGGAACAGTTTGCATTGCATAATTAAATTTATTAGGTGTCTATCGCTAAAATTACTTAGCGTGACTGAGTGTTTCATAGGCATCGGAAAGTCTGGCCAGGGCTCCATAGCTAATGCTTATTAACTTGGCTACCGCTGCTATCAGAACTCTGTCATTGTCCACCTAGTGTAATGTCTTTGCGTCTGCTGCAGTGCGATGGATTGAGCTACAATGTAGCCCACATTATTGTTCTTTTCTATGTTGTGGGAAACAATTTTATTTAATAATTATTATGTGTCTCTTTGGGAGGAAGTTTAGAGACCAGGCTCTATGGCTTGATATTCTTGGTTTTCAGCAGTTTTGCAGGCCCCTCAGCAACTAAGGTGGATGTGTAGTAATGCACCCCATCTCCTCTTTTTTTTTTTTTTTTTTTTTTTCCCTTCGCTGATCCAAGGTTGCCCATTGTTAGAAGATTGCTGATTGGAGTATATGGCAGTACAGCATTTACCTCCATTTCTCTAGAATGAGAAATGTTTAGACCCCCCCCAAAAAAAAAAAAAAAAAGTCTATACAAGTGTGTGCTTATGATACTTGTCTGAAAATGATAGGGCATTGTACACAAAAATTCACCGTAAGTCATTGTTGATAAGATCACAAACCAAATGCTTGAAATTCCATTAGCATTTGTAAGTCAAGTTGTTCGTCCTTGATCCCGATGCTAATATGTCTAGGTGAGGTTACTGTCGGGCTTTCTGGAGGGACTCAATACAGACAGCATGTGTGTGCTCATCCTGTACATGGATTTGAGTACACACTACATTTGCATTGATAGCATCTGCATGCCTCAGTTTGAAGAGCAGAAAGGAAGGAGGCGCGGTGCTGTTGGCATTCACCTGTGCTGTTGTTTGTTGTGGCTCACTCTGTGAGTGTGTGTGTGCGTGTGTGTGCGCGTGCAGTACTTAGTTGCAACACGGGCCCATCCCAACACGTCTGGCCCTGCAGCTGCAGCCGAGCTAATTTTAGCCCAGGATGTGCGTACGCCTCAGTTCCCCTAGCCTGGCTTGTGAGAGATGAGGAGAGGATGAGGGAGAGAGAGAGAGAAGCCAATTTTTCACTCTCTTTCTCTCTTCCATTCTGTGCACCTATATCCCTTTCTTTCTTTCTGTATTATTACATGTAGTATACATTTTTGTGTGACCGGAGTGTTTTTTTTTTTTTTTGTGTGTGTGTTTCTGTCCACGTGTCCTACGGGTACTATTGATTCACACAGGAACATATTGACTTCAGTCACCGTTGCCTGCCTGTTTGTGACCTTTACTCACCCAAGTCCTCGCTGTCAGTTGGCGTCTCGCTGAGGTGTGTCTGTGTACCTGTCTGCCTTTCTGTCTCTAGACCTGTAAGTGTGTAAATGCGTGTTTTTTTGTGTAGAAAGCCTCTATTCCTGTGCAGACTGCCTACTCCACTGGTGAGTGGCTGGTTCGTTTTACAATTGAGAAAGGCACAGGGATGGAGATTACAGCAGACTGCTTCACTGTGATCAGGTATTAGAGTTAATCCTTCTACCAAGGGAAAGTGTCGGGATAAAGTGTGTATGTGTATGTGTCTGTCATGATTGTGTGTATGTTCCATGAAGAGTGGCCACCTGCAAACACACATATACTAAGAGGATGAATGAACTTTCCTTCATGACTTTGTCAAATGAGTTAGAGGAATACTTGGGCAGCTAGGAAACGAAATTAACGCCCGCACATGTGGTGTTTTTTGCTTACTTGCATGCACTTGGGCTTTGCTACGTTTTTATGTGGAAATCAGCAGACTGAAACAAACCTCAAAATGGTATTGAACCTGCGGCAAACTGGTGTAAAATCTTTGTTCAATCATATAGTCTTAACTTAAACGGCGCCAATTAAGAAAGTACAGCGTATTTAAATTGCACAATAATTGTGTTTGTTGTGTGTCTTTGAGCAAAACACTGAATCCCACCTGGTCTGTATTTGACCATGTGCTCTGACCTTCCTGTTTGACGAGGTTAAAAGCAAATAAATTAAACAATAAATTGTCACGCCATTATCGCTGGATATTCAGTTTGTCCACAGCAACCGAACTTGAAGGAAGAAGGACAGCATCAGAAGTGGCGCAAACAGAATAGGGACAGAACTCGCTAAAGCTCAATTATTCATGGCTGAGTGAGCTAAGCTGACCTTGAAAAATCCCCAGTGTTGGACTGTTGAAACCTGGCACTGCTCGTTTAGGGCAGAGAGGAGAAGTTGAGACAAACAGACACAAACACACATATACAGTCCATGTGCACTCTGCCTTTTGGTTCCTTTTTACTTTATATCTTTCATTCCTTGATGCAAGGTAACAAAGTATTATGCCCTCTTTGGCATTTGTCAATATCACAAAGAGCATTAACTTTGTATTTCATCGCTGTAGTTCACTTGTGCTTTTTCTTTGACTTCAATTATATTTGGTAGTTTTACTCTGTTTGAGTTTACATGTGTAAGAAAAAATTGTTCCACTACTGTGATTTACAGCTGTAAGCATAAAAAAAAAAGAGACATCTATATCAGCTGGTGAAACAACTACCAAAAACCTAACATATACCCACCGACTATCTTGAGTAATGTTTTTTATTGTTTGACAGTTTTCCTGTATTGTTTTCGGCATACCACAAAATTCAGAGGCTAGATCTAATCATAATGGAGAAAAAAGTGACACCAGATGATCTCGCCCTGCTAGAAGCTCTGCTAAAAGTCCTTAATATTGCAAATAGTTTTCAGACGGACCTTTTGTTTAGCTGATACACACCTAAGATAAAAGCGAAGTAGCTTTCAAAATTTAAACCCGTTTTTCTCAACTTCACAACTGTCTGCCTTTGTAAGGCAGCACAGGCAAGCCCCCCCATGCTTTGCTGAAGTAACTAGGAATGAAATCGGATTTGTTTTGACTCCCCTCACTCCTACGCTGCCAAAACCTGTCACTAACCTCAAGTCTTGACAGTTTTCCAAAATTCAGTCTGATAATTTCACTCGCAAATCACTGTGTGTAGTTATCAGTTTTGATCGCAACTGCTGGTTCATGTGGAGTTGCCATTTGGATTTGAACTTAAACAAAATGAAAATATAAAGTGACATTTCAGCAGTGGTGCTGATGAGAGAGACTGTCGGTGTGTGTGATGTCCAAATGATAACAAGTGTTGATTGTGTGGGATATTTCCATGGGGTTTAAGGCAGTTCATGGCTGCTACTCAACAGTGATTCATTCAGAAGCCAAAACAATGAAACTGCCCACACTGGCAGGGGAATTGTGAAATTGAGTCCCAAAAAAGAACTAATATAAGCTCAGTGTTTATTGGTTTGTCTTGGCTAACACAAGTAAGGGTGGTTTCTACTGTAGCTAATGACAGGAACAGATTAACTAATAACAGGAACAGATTAACTATTTAAGTCTAAAGGGCTATCACCTCTCCCTTGCTCTGGGTGTAGCAGTGGTTAAGAGTGGTTCTCTGTACTTTCCAGGGCTTTAACCTTGTGTTTGTTTACAGTGGTTTAATGAGTCACTTAGTCACAGAAACTCAAATGATTCATCTGCCTGAAAGATGAGTATTGTTAGGGGGAGCCCTCCATTCAGTACTCAGTAGAAATAAGACTGCAGCTAGAAGGGATAAAGGGGATAGATTGTAGGTTTTAATTTCTTGGTTTTATGTCGAGCATCGTTGCTAATAATGTGTCACCTGGTGGAAATACTTTTTAAAAATGGCATAATCATCAGTTGTACTGCTCCTTGCCACCTAATGTAATCTACAGCCAAGCCCCACTTTAAGAGGCTAGTTTACGCTGACAGTAAGGTAAACACCCATACAGTACACAGAAGAACAGTGTGGGATTAGCATGGTAGAACTGACTTAATTAGCATGCTTGTAGTGTTTGTTTGAAGAGATGCACAGCATGACGATTAGCATGCTGCAGCTGTTGTTGGCCTTGTATGTCCTGGCAGCTGTTAGCAGAGGAGAGGACCGGCTATGGCTGCCTGTCTGTGGGTGAGAGTGGAGTAATGGCACACACAGCCACCAGCACACACAGCGGTCTTACCCCGGCATTCGAGATGTTAATCTTATGTTGTTGTTTTGGATTTTAGCTCTGACTTGACTGATTGAATGAAGGGATTTCTCAGTGACCAACTTAGCTAACAAATACAGTACTTTATGAGTCATGAGACTGCTGAGGTTCCAGGCTCCAATATGAAAACAGTCAGTCAGAGTGTGGATAGTGAGCAGTTTCTTCCCCTCCCTCTTAAGTGAAGTCAGAACAACATTAAGCACTCAGCATCTGCATGACTGTGTGGTTCACTGGCCCTTTTCTCAGTTATGTATTAATCAGTGATGGTGTGAAAGGCTCCACTCTTTTAGCACGACAAGATCAACATATGAAGAAAGAGACTGAGAAAGGAAAATGTTTACAACCTCATGGATTGAGTATTTACTTCTTTTTTTTCCTTGCCCTGTTTGTTAAAATTTTCAAATCAAATTGAACACAGATTAAAATAAAAGAAGAACTACTACAGTAGTTTATAACTGTAGATATTAACCACCTTGATGTGATTGTTTGATGAGCTAGATTGTTTTTCTAGCCACGCTATAGGCATGGCTCAAGGAATGGCAATGTCGGCTGATCGGTCAGTCTGTCAATCGGTCGGTCCACTACGTCAGTCCTAATGACTTTAGTGATCCCCTGACTTTTCCTCTAGTGTCACCATGAAGTTGACATGTTTTAGTGAAATATTTTAACAACTATGGAATGGATTTACATGCAATTTGATACTTGAATTTTAATATCCATGTTGCCCAAAGGATAAATCCTAATAGTTTTTGCAATCCCCTGACTTTCCCTCTGACTCAGTTGACTCATGTTAGCATGCTGACGTTAACATTTAGCTCAAAGCAGTGCTGTATCTAAGTAAAGCCTCACAGGGCCGCAAGCATGGCTGCAGTCTTGTTTCACTGTCCTTTGCTCAGTCCAGGATGTAGATTGGATAAACAGTAAGACAATACTGCGATATTTGTTGTACAGAAAAACGTCAAGACAAGTGGCACACTATCTGGCTCTGTTATAAAACACAAATACACTCAGTTACCAGTTTATTAGGTGTGCCTAGCTAAAACTAACAAAGTCTTAATCCGGCAGTCCCACAAGTCATCTTACATTCATGAAAGGTCAATACACAAATAAACTTGTTGTTTCAGCCTAGTGCACCGTTTAGCAGGGTGTCTACCAATGTCATTGTGATTTGGGGTTTGAAGTGCCGTAAACAGGATGGGTTGGCACTCTTCTATTCCCTTGTGAGCCATGCCACAGGACAATGAGTAGGTCCTGCATAGAGGAAGAGCGGGCCTTGAAGGAAACTTTGCTTATTGTCATTCGCCAGGCCTCATTAGGTGTGTGACATATATAATAGTGACGGCTGACTGGAGAGCACTGTTGTTACTACCGACTGGGATGAAATGGGTGCAGAGTGGGGAGGAACTAAACTGTGGTCCTGAAGTACAGTTCCAGCTAATTATGCATTGTTGTAATCCCACTGGATTGTCATTTCTGTTATTCCATTTGTATACCTGTTGACTGACCGTAGTTAGATGTTTAATGTCTTGTTCTTGCAGTAGTTTGATATTGTAAATTGGTAGTCTAATACACATTTCATGGACATGGGAAAAAGTTGAAAGTTTAGATCTGTGAAACAGACCACAGTACTTTAGAAAATACATCTGTTGAAAACAAAACCTGATTTAGAAAATCACTTCAGTAAAATTGCTTGTGCTAGTGTCGTCGTTATGGAGTTCATCCTCTATCCCAAATGTGTAACTGTATATCGCAATATCGATATATCACAATATAATAGATTTTCTGGGAAATCAATTGAGGAATTGTTAATGTAGTGTTAATAATAAAATAACCAAATGGAATGTCTGTTTTCGGCTAATCCAACAGTACTTCAATACAATGATGCAAAAATCATATGAAAATCCAATTTTGCCATGAGACAGCCCTGCTCATTGACATGCAGCGTTGCCCACAATGGCCTAGTGTACCCAGAGACATTAAAGGGAGAGCTACCAAAGGTATAAACTGCATGGAAAAATATCCCCATTTATATTGCCTAACTGTATGTATCATGGGCCCACCCCCCTCTTGAGATATATTAAAATTTCTACCATGTAGAGTGAATGAGATACAGTGGATACTGAAATGAGGTTGATCAAATCTCATTGGGGCTCGTCGTACTATATTGTTCTAAAGAATTCCAAATATTTCCCTTTCACACCTAATTTTTATCTTACATGACTCTGTCATCTGCATGCAATTTATTCATGTTGCAGATTTTGTTTGTGTTGTGTTTACTTATTCCTTGTCCCTCCCCTTGCTGTTTTCGCTCACCCTGGAGCCACTGTTACCCTCGGCTTTGAGTCACACAATGCGTACGCTTTATCTGGCAAAGGAAAATAAATAGCTTCTTCACAGCTTTCAATAGATAGAGAGGGTACACACATCATTCTAGGCAGATGGGACTCCTGCATGGTAATTTCCTTGACTCCTTGTGATGAATTGCTAATGTAAGGGTCCTTCAGATAAACACAAGACTGTGTAGGGAATACTTAACATCAGATGCAGTGCTCAGTGATGTGGCACTGTCTGCTTCTTAGGGACACACAGCAGTGCAGAGCGGCCTCTCCACAGCGTCGTCTTCTGTGTCACTGAGGCCTTGATTCATTCTGCCAAATACAGGAAATACTTTGGGTGTGGATCCTCAAGATGCATTTTTAGCAGGCGAGGACAACAAGTTGGTCAGCTGACTGTTGCTATGCAACACCAGGGAACTTGAAAATGTACTCCTTGTGCCAATTTAAAAAAAAAAAAAAAGCAGTTTCCATTATGATTCAAAACACTGGAAGTTAGTTGTTTGTGTGTTGTATGCCTATCGGTAAGGTTTCTCTACATCATAGCAATGTTTTTTAATGCTGAAACTGTGCACCTTTAGTGGAGGGTCATGCTCTTGGAGCAACTGTCTGTTGGTTTCTGAGTTTCCATGTTGTCAGCTGCTTTGTTCATTGTCTTGACTGATTATTTGTTATGTATGTTGTTTTTCCGTCCAGAAGAATTTCCTTTCTCAACAAAATAAGATTGATTCAAAACCATTCTTTGAAACACTGTTTGGAGTTATTTGTGATTCTTTTCAAAGTCATCTATCTTCAGACCTGCGACAGTTAGTCGATTAATCAATTAGCCGATCAAAAGAAAATTAATCGGCAACTATTTTGATAATCAATTCATCATTTAAGTCACTTTTAAGAAAAAAAAGCCAAATATTTGATGGTTCCAGATTTTAAAATGTGAAAATTTTCTTTTTTCCTTGGTTTTACATAATAGTAAATTGGAATACTTTGGGTTGTGAATGGTTGTGTTTGTGGACAAAGCAAGACATTTAATAACATCTCCTTGTGCTCTAGGACATTGTGATGGCTATTTTTCAGTGATTTTCAGTGATTATGCTTTATAGACCAAAGGATTAATCAAGAAGAAACTGGCAGATTAGTCAGTGATGAAAGTTATTGTTTGATGCATCCCGAATTTTAAGTATATTTGTAATTCATTTTAAAGACATGTATCATTTTGATTCACTCTGGGGAAAAAAACATATTTTAGGCAAAATATTTTGTCTACTAATTTATGATATTACACATGATAATGCCACTTAATGTAATCTAATCTATCTTGCATCACAACACATCAGGATATTTTCTCTTTAAAATGATTCTGGCACTTCAGTTATATCACTTTGGTCTGTTATTAATGGACTCGTGTGTGACATCATCCACAGGTGTCCATTACTAACAGACAGAAGTGATATAACTGAAGTGTCAGAAGTCTTTTCTTGTTAAAAGCCTACTGGCAAATTTAGTTATATCCCTTATTACATCAATTCGTTATACAAAGTCACTTTAAAATTCTTGTTTGAAATAAGCCTCGCCCCAAGACTGATGTGAGTTTTGTCTCTCGTGGTCATACTGGTTTGTCTGACTGCATGGTGGATAACTATAGATGTTTACCTGGTCAGAAATTAAACACAAACCTGGTAAATGCTTACTTCATGGACTGGAATTTTAAAACATTTTTCTTATGACAGTTCTTCCCATGATGATCTGATTGATCGATCATTTTTTTCCCTGTTCTTGCAGGTGACCCTCCAGTGAGTGACAGATGTGCGACCCTGCGGAGAACCATTTGCCTCTCCCAGTGGAGATCTGAGTTCTGGGACACTGAGGTAAGTACAGAGGGTTAACAACGTCCCTCTCAAACTGCCTCATATTTTGTATTTTATTGGTACCCATGAACAGCTGCATTGTGAAGTTCTCATTTTATGTTTCTTATGTTTTGCCTACAAAGAAATCAATTTCTTATAGTTTCAAACATATTGTTCTTCCTACCTTAAAATTCTGAAATAGTTTACATAGAGACAGGCTTTTATTTCAAATTTCCCCTGTTCCCCAGTTAATGCACGCTCAAAACCTCCTCCATGTTTACGTTTTTGTCCTTGATAAAGTCTCTGTCGTGTCCATTTCTACAGCCCTAATTCCATCAGTACAGCAACAGTACATATTAAGTGTTCCACTTTGCCTTTTTCGTCAAATGATGTTAAGTTACCTTGAAGGAAACTCAACAGTTCCTCCGGAATTTTCACATTAAAAGTCATAGAGCTTTCCTTTTACAGGTAGGTTTTTAATGTCAAAAAAACAAGTGTTGAGTTTTGTTGACAGCAACTTAGCATCATACGGGAGTACACTGAAGAAGAAATGACTGGAATTAATTAAGAGTATGAAAATATTATATCTGTTAAAAGGAGCAGCAGAGTTGTGAGCATAACACAACTCTGTTCTTGTACCGATGGAATTAGTGTGGTGGAAATGTACATTATACTAAATTCACTATGTGAGCTGCTCAAGCAGAATACAGGGAATTTCACCCAGCCTTGTTTATACCCAGCCTTTCTTAGCAACAAGCCTTAATTTGCTATTATTATTTGCCATTATTGAATAGCAGCTTTTATATGAGAATATACTTTACTTAGATTCTGTCATTCATTTCTTTTTTGTTCTCTTTATCAACACTGAACAGCAAGAAAGTTGTATTTATGCCTTTTTTCAGTTCAGTTCAGGTTGGTATCACAAAGGTGGACGCTGGAAAGTTGAGTCAGACATGGACTTTACACTATCACTACAAGACATATTGGGGAAGAAAGTATACAGCACATTTTCAGTGACATACATATGAACTAGTGAGGCAAATACCACTGATTTCTGATTCTTTTACCTACATGTTTGTCAAAATGTTCGGAACATTTATACTAATGGACTAATAAGTCTTCTTTATGTGGAAGTCTTACTGGTGCAAATTATTTCAGTATACAGTTAGGTCCATAAGTATGTGACAGTGACACAATTTTCATAATTTTGCCTCTGTACACCATCACAATGGATTTGAAGTGAAGGCATCAAGATTTAATTGAAGTGTAGACTTTAAGCTTTAATTCAAGGGGTTCAACAAAAATGTTGTATTACCCGTTTAGGAATTACAGCCATTTTTAAACATAGTCCCTCATTTTCAGGGGCAAATTTCCGAAAATTGTGTCACTGTCCAAATACTTATGTACCTAACTGCAAAATATTATTCTGGAAATTTCCATTTATTAACTTGACTTTAATGCCAGAAATTGCACATGGAATTTAAATGTGAGCTGTTGACAATTCTTGACAATTCTTTCCCTAATGTTCTTATTGATGGTTTATTTTTTTCTTCAATGTTGCAATTACAGATGTTTTTTTTTTGTTTTTTTTTTTATTAAGGTTAAGCGCTTTTAAGGGTTTGTCTCATCCAGCTCCCATTGGTTATGTTTTTTCCTCCGGTTTTATTTTTTCACTTTTATATATCTAATTTATGCAATTAATCCAAAAAAGCAACCAAAACAAAACACATGAGCTCTCCCATAAAGTGCTATGGTACTATTGACTAATAGAGGATAACAATCAATTTTAACATCTTTTCTGAGAGTAATATAATGCAAATTGTTTATACAAAACAGACCCACCTTGTTTGTGAATATTTGCTATTGCCTGAGAGTCACTTGACTACAGTTCCCATAGTAACTGATAAGCCTGCCCTGCCGACGGTGCATTTGACTTCAGTGAGTCTTTGACAGTTTGGCAAGCCAGAGGAAATGAATGAGTCAGCCTTTCTTGAAGAGCTGAACAAGCTTACTTTTTCAGTCACACAGATTGAAAGAGTGTGCTCACACAAGAAGATTTCACTCGTTCAGATCATCATCTGCTCTGAGCAATGAATATGATCTCTGCCTCCTCTTACCCAACAGCATATCGGATATCTTGCTCCTCTAAGCCTGTTTTATAACATTTTGAGGCTTATCTGCACCATTCAGGGAGTCATGCATCGTTTTATTTTGGATTTGTGTCTGATGGTAACCTCTAAATACTGGTGGGAAATACTGGAGTGCCTCTGAACTGCTGCAGGGTACAGTAGGGAGTCCAAGTATAAATTTTGTCTCTGAATGAAGTAGATGTGTTGTGTTTACATTTAGTCTTACCTTGATTTTTAGAAGAAAGGTCAAAGACGAGACTGAGAGGCTAAAAAGCAGTTAAGTACGATTTAATAATGTAAAATTCAAAGCTTACTTACTAATCTAAATTTGTATAGAAAGTAGGTTGAGGAAAGGCCATTCAGATTTACTAGTTATCAGTGCTTAAATTTTCCACTTTTAAATTTCAAAACAGAAGTCAGATGAATAATTTTGCCTGTCACTATAGCAGTTGAGATATGAAAAGCTGTTTTTTTATATATAGCATAAGTAAGAATATATAAAAGGTTAATGTCAGAGAATTTAAATTGTTTTTTTTAATGGACCTGTCTTCTAAGTACATATGAAATTTATGTTCAGGCCTTAAATACAGTTTTCATTATGGCTTTATGTGTGATTTGCATCTTTTTCTACCAGTCATTTATTTATTTTTTTACACTTCAGTGTTGCATTTTATGTTAACTGTGAGAAAGATTAAAAAACAGACATGTTAATCCAGAAAGGCCCTAGTGCTTGTGCTAATTTCCTGGCCTGCAATGTGGGTGTACCTAATAAGATTAAATAGGGGCGTGACAACATTATCACTTACTGTGGGAGAGAGCATTTGGATTGTGCACATGCAAACAGTTTGACACTGTTTGGGGCTTACAAAAAGGAACAGTGTGCGAACATCTTATAAGCAGTGGTTGCTAAATCTGACACAGTCTGTGTGTGCATGTTCCCAATTTTGCACACACACAGCTTTTTACTTTTGAATCCGTTAACTTGCATGTGTCAGAAAGTTAACCCAGGACACTGACCCAGATACAGCTTCAATGAGTTTATTTACAACACTCTGTCGCATCGCGTGCTGTGGGAGTATATTTTTGTGCCAAGGAGAGGAACACAAGACAGGGTGAGGAGTGAATTGGTCTGATCTTGGATTGTGACATAAACATGATGACTCCTTTATAATTACAGTGTGAGGGCATACGGTGATGAAATAGCTCACCGCAAACAGCTCTTTAGATATTGTTTGTCTTAACTGTGGCACCTGATGTTGCATCTAATTAAAAAATATATTATTAACAATATGTGTTATCATGATTAACTATCATGGCATACTGGTACACCAGCAAGTATGTAATATATCTAATAGTCCCTTCATTTACGACAATTGAACATCGCCGTCACATCCACAATATTTGATTCAATGTGTTTAAGCATGCGGATAACAGAATCAGTGTACTGGCTGCAGGAGAATACCTTACAATCAGGCAGCAGAGGCTGTAGCCTGAAATGTTAAGTGGGATCTTCCCACTTTGAGTATATTGAGTTAGTCCTAATCCATAATCCCATTAAATCAAAACCACAACAATCGTATGAGCCACACTTTTTTTTTTTTCCTAAGCCAAAGGCCCCAGTGCTGCTGTTTTTGAACACAGGTGATTGAAATAAGACACCAAACTCATGTCTGACAAACACACTTTCAAAGTGTTTTTACAATGGCACAATGTCCTTTGAATGAGAACGTCATTGGCAGTGACGCAAACTTCAAGCATTTCCTTAGATAAGACATGGAACATGTTGGGGATGGATGTTATGTTAATTATTGGCTTTTGCTGTCAGAAAGACTCCATTGTGACCACGACTCATTCACCACATGGTGTTGAACTGAGGTTTGACACAGGGATTCTGTTCATCTGAAAGGATGTATAAACCAGTTGTGTGTAGTTGCTATTAAAGAAGTCAATAGCAGCTTTCAGGTTGTAAATTCTAGCCTGGGGTTGGTTGCCTTGCCATTCCATATTTTTTTTTCATGTTGAAGTTTTTCATAGAGTCAGAGTGGATGATTACAGATTTTACTCAGCACCGTGGCCTGCATGGAGCTGGTTGTCGCTTTCATCCTCTCCTTTCGTTTTTCCTAAAGGTTAATAATAGTAGCTCATGATAGTCTTTGGTGAAGGGTGTCAGTGTCAAATAGTGAGAAAGCATGGTCTGCTATGGTGAGTTATAGCATACATCTGCCATTACATAAGAATTGTTTGTCTCTCTCATTTTGGCAACTTGGCACACTCGCTCTCTCATAATATCACCTACAGTCTGTATCCAAACTGTCACTGGAGCCTGTGACTGCTCTCGCTCCATCAAACGAAACACACACACACACACACACACACACACACTTGCTCTTTCATACTGAGACACATGTCTTGTTCATAGCAAACCTTCCATGGGATAATTAATGAGACTATATTTTCCGTGGGATGAGGAGAAATGACTTGTTATTTTGGGCAGTTTAAGTTAATTTTAGCTGCTGGATACAGAGAACAGGACCAGGGATAACAGTGTGCCCGGAGCCCGAGTTCAGAATATGTTTGAACAAACTAAAGACTGTCTTTTTATATCTCATATCTCATCTCTCTTAATATATTATGAATATGAAAACTGTGTATTTAAACTTAGGTAATTCAGATCTGAGCTTTCTATCATTGCAAAGCATAAAAAAAATATAAGAACACTCATTCTCAAGTTCATTTTTAATTTAATGAGGGTATTTATTGGGTTTTTGTAAGGTTTAGTTTTTAACATCGTCTCTCGTAAGATCGATGTTTAGCTGCCTTATGTGGTTTTGTGTGTGATTTCATTTTGCCATCTAAGATTTGAATTGTCAAGCGAAAGCCAAAATGAATGCCTGTGGTGGTTCATCTTCTCCGCGGTGATAGGTGGTACGGTCACTGAGGTGAACTGTCATGCAACATTGTGGCTGGCTTCCACACTCGAAGGCATTAAAGGACCATACTGGTGTTGCTGCATGTTGCATCTCATTTACTGCAAATTGTGTACAATTAACATTATTGTCTATAATAGGTTTTTCTGGGGTGGTGTGTTCATGTGCTCGGTGGCAGTTGTAACCTTGTCAGACTGATAGTTACCTGCCGAACAGAATTGTGTTCATGTTGTCAAAAATTCAAGCCTGAAAGACACATGACATGAAACGTGGATGTTGTGGAGGGCCATCTCTGCCGTCTCTATTATCAGTTGTTACACGTTTGGCTTTAGTCTTGCAGCACAGTTGTGGATCTCAGACTGCGGTTTGACCTGCATTATCAGTGATAACATACATTTAAAAAGTGAACTGACTGTTCACTGTGATGTATTAGCCATTTCAAGCAAGTTTCAAGACCCTGCAAGTTGATTTGCATACCACGATGAACTGAAGAGAAAAAAGGGTTGACTTTTTAGTTGGGAAAATTCATTATGAAGTTTAAAAAAACAAAACACACACACAAGCATTTTTGGAATATGGTTGGTAGTAATGTTAAGTGACTTTCATGTGCTGTGAAGTAAATAGGCTCAAACATGGAAAATCACTAGTATAGTTCTTCATCATGTCATTGCAAGTTCTCATGGCTCCCATTTCTTCTTTCACTACATCTCCATCTCCGCTCTCCCTCTGTCTTCCGACTCTCCTTGTTCACCAGGCAGCCGAGGTGGGGGGTCTCTGAGGAAGATGCTGGGCTCAGAGCGTGGTGTTGTTGAAGAATGGCTCTCAGAATTCAAGGTAAAGGCTCTCCTCTGTTCTCCATCATGACACTTTTCAGTGAAATGTGCTCCTAGAGGTCATCTTATGAGGCATTTTTCCAGAGAAACCACACCCTGTGGGTTTAACAACTGTGATGAAAAAGAGTGTGGAGCGTGCCAGTTTGTGCATGTCAACTCTTTAATATTTCAGTCCTTTGTAAATCATAATTAGATTTAGTGAATGCAAGCAAGAACTGTGGCCATTTTAGGACAGTTAAGAATCGGGGTCAGCTCTGCTTTCATCAGTGTAAGTTGTTTGTAATTTGTCCTCTTCAAGCTCAGGCTAAAGCATTTTTTTTGTCTTCCGTCTCACAAGCAGATACACTTTGATTTTATCTGTGAAACACGTCTTACAATCATCAGTATCAAACTCCATCGTGCTTTAACTGAAACTTGTTTTTGCTTGCAGGCAGGTAAAGTATGAACAGGCTTTACACAGAGGCAGGTATTCCAATTGAAGTAATCCCTTAGTTAAACACTGTGGAAGTCATGCTACTAAATTCATTACTGCCGTCTAATTCTCAAGCGCTAATCACTGATGAAAGTGAAAAAAAAAAAAAAAAGTAATGTTAAGTCAATGTCACTTACTCATTACTGAAACTGAGACATGGTGAAATGATGACTGTTTTCCTATTTGGTTTTGTTTTGGTTTACTGAGTACAGTGTCTGAATGTGAAATAAATCCTAAATGAATTATGCAAGGCTGATTTATGAATTCCAACACAGATTCAAGGCCAGCTGCACTTCCAAGTAACTGCTATTAGTGGCAGCATGCTAATTTTAACAGTCTACTGACGTACTCTTTTGATTAAGATGCACGTTTTCATAACTCAAAGCCTTAAGTGAGTTACCCGAGCTCTGTATAAAGACATGAAACGCACAATAATGTCCAGGAAATGTAGGTTGAATCTGAAAGTTGAGTTATGAGTTTTGCTGAGTTTTCCTCTTAAATGCATTATGATAGACATTAATATTACAAATATTGACAGTTCCTCGTCACAAAAACTTAAATCAACAAAATAAACAGTAGTAACAGCAGTTTGTTCCTAATTCTGGTACATTTATTTAAGATGTAATTCAAAGACACAATCTTGTTTAATGCCCTTCCATACATTTCACTTATGCTAAAGTACAGGCAAACCTGACAAGTTTATCCGAACATCTGGAAGTACCGCACTGACTGGCCTTACCTCCAATGTCCAATGAATGTGTTTACAGCTCTTTTTTCCGCTGCACAATCTTTACGCACTGGGTCTGTTTTTATACCTATAACAACTATGGCCAGAGGCATTATGTTGTCCGTCAGTCTGTCTGTCCCATTCTCTTGAATGCAATATCACAGCAATGCCTCTAAGGAATTTCTTCAAATTTGGCACAAACGTTCACTTGGAGTCTAGGATGAACTGATTAGAGTTTGGAGGTCAAAGGTCACAGTCACTGTGACCTCAGAAAACACTTTTTCTTTACACTAATTATGACAAAATACACTCAATACCTTTTATAATATTCCTTCAAAGTCTTTACTTCATGTTTACAGGTCGTCCGTCCATCCGTAAGATGACCTGATTAGGTTTTGGTGGTCAAAGGTCAAGTTCACTGTGACCTCACAAAACATGTATTTGGCCATCAATTAAGAATTCATACACTAATTATGATAAAATACACTTAATGCCTTTTAATAAAATCCTTCAAAGTATTCACTGAATATATTATGAGGATGGACAGACATGGATTTAAACTGCAACTTTGAGGCGGTAATTCCAGGTGACTGACACAGCATCTCTGAAACATAAAATTCACCTGTGAGTGTAAATAAATGATGTTTCTTGTAAACTGACACAAAGTTAATATTCAGTGATATATTTTTTCATTTGTTTTTGACTCACTTTTTCAGTACTTAGCTAGTTATTATTGTTTATGTCACTTTTCCCTCTAATACTGTGAAGGAAGAGTAGGAATACTATTGTTTTCCTTTAGGTAGTGTGCTCTGTACATTAATTGTAGGAGAAGTACAAACAAACCATCTGTTACCTTACCAATCATAAGTCAGGTGCAAAAGTGTATACAGCCTGCTTTGAAAACACAAAAAGCTTTGAGAAATATTGGAAATGTGGCTGCTTGAAGATGCTCCTTTTCTGAAATGCGGACACTGGACACCGGACCTAAAGCATCTGCATCCAGTGGACATCAGGGGTAAACATGACAACATACAGGTCAGACTAATGGAAGCTGATGTGAGCCTAGTGTCTGAGATGTCCGGAAATTTCCACTGTACATAAAGTAAGTAAGTAAGACAAGACAAGCCAAAGAGAGGAAATAAGTCCGTAGTGCGTAAGGATGGGTGGTAGTGGATAGCACAACATTGTGAAAGAGAGAAAGGAGGGAGTATGATGAATAGTGAGGGAAATAAATTGGTATGACTCATAGTGTGAGTGGTGCAGACCAGGCACAGTGTGTTCTGTTCTCAAAATGACCATAAAGAGGCTGTGCTGAGAGTATATATCATTTTCAGACAAACACACAGTTTTTACCATTGAAAGAATTTCACCCCATGATATTTGAGACAGTTAGAGCTCATCACTCTGTGATGTTCAGTGCCTTCAAAAAGTTATTTTGTGATTCTTTTTTTTATGTGTATCCACTTTCACATAACCCGCCTTACTGACTTTCCCAATCAGTGATTTCTCCACATTTCCCAGAATGCTTTTGACTCTGCTCAAGAGAAGAGGCCTTTTTACTGGTAGTTTGGCTTGTCACAGTAGGAAAAGCACAGGTATAAATAATAAAATTAATGATGGCAGAATTCCATTTCGTTGCTTCAGCTCCAGGATCCTGCAATTGTTCACGCTGGTTCACTGTCACACTGTCGTGGCTAATGGGATACTTGAATAGAACAGAGCCAGTCTTAGTTTTCCCGTTACTATTTGGAGGGATGCAAGGAGAAAATGATGCATAGACCTCGTGTCAAACTTCTCAGCCAACCTTTCTTTCTCCTTGCTCCAGTCCTTACCAGAAACCCACATCCCCAGCTATGCCGGCAGCCTTCATCTAAAGAAGTCCCTGGTTCCAGCACTCTACAGAGTCATCCAGGACCCCAACAATGAGGTGATACTCAGAGGGCGCACACACATACAGAGAGTCCCAGGCATGGCTGTTTTTAGCTTGAAGAAATGTTTTGCTTGTGACTCACATGATGTAATCTCAGTTGGCAACAAGCAAGAAACCGCCACACAGCTCTGCCTGCAAGGTACATGTGCACACAAAAACACAAGCATGTAGTGCTCTGGGAGAGTTGGATGGACTGGCACAGTGGCAGTGGCAGCCACATTACGTGTGGGCTAGCAAACAGTTTTCCTTATACTCACACACACACACACACATACACACACACACACAGCACTCTGATAGACTGGAACATCTGCTTCCCACACAGGTAAAGCTCGGCGCATAGTCAGAGATTCAAACACAGATACTGTACTGTACTGTATATATACACAGACTTGGTCACAAATTCAGGTTATTATTAGGCGTACTGCAACACACAAGCACCACAATACCAGCAGCACTAAACCAGTATTTTCCCTTTAAAGGACCTAATGACACAATTTTTGAGCAAAGGCCTGAGGTGCTCAATGAGACGGGACTTTAATTTCACTCTAATGATACAGTTGGTGGCTCCAATTCTCTTTCCCCCTCTTTTTCTCGCTCTTTCATGGTCAAATTTGGGTGTGAAGCAACCAGAGATCTAAATTCCATTAGTGTTGTCAATCTGGCTATACAATCCCATTAATGACTGAACAAGTGATCCAGGAGAGGGGTGCGTGCGCATGGGCGTGCACGTGTGTGTCTGTGTGAGTGATTGAGAGGGAGGGAGGGAGAGAGAGAGAGATTTTAAGGCATAGTTGACTGTTGCATGTTAGGGTGTTGTTGTTTTTTTTTTTTGTGTGTGTGTGTGTGTGTGTGTGTGTGTTGTTTTGTTTTTTTTGCCAATGACATAGAGTGCCAAATCACTTTCCAAGTTCATTTATGTGTTGCCGCTTATTTCAGTGTCAGCCACAGTACAACACACTCGTAAGAGTAGTGCTGTGCGGGCACTCACTTCACTGACTCCTGAACAGTATAAACACATTGGTTCAGCCGGCTCCCCTGAGACTACATCTGACCAGACTTTCATTGTAGTGATTTATCCCTTCTGCTCCTGTGCACCTCCCAGTCCTCCCCGGCAGCAAACCTTTCCTTCCAGCTGTCCATTCCTTCCTATTATAGTCAAGATGACATCCTTTCATGTTTTGAAAGAAGAACTGTGAAGCAGAGATACTATCTTAATGTCCTCCTGATGAAAGGTTGCTGCTGAGACTGAGAATTTTGCATATGAGAGAAAACAGGATTTTATAAGTATCATATCTTCTCATCCTGTACTTTGTGGTTTTGGATTTTTTTTCATCACCATAGTCATATATTCATGTTCATCTGATGAATTTGAAATAAAGCAGCTCACTCCACTTAAGGTGATATCTGAGATTTTTTTTTAAATTAGGCGCAGATGGCAGTTTTTAGTGACGTAGGTCCAAATTAGCCTCGTAAAATGACAATATGAATGACTAAGACCATTTTAACATTGAATATAGAGAAATTATCTTTCAAATTCCATATCAAGTTTTGATTATAACCTTATTTGAACAACCTAACAGCCATGGTGCATATTCTAATAAGGTGTCAAACTTGCATTTACTCATTTCCTCCTCCAATCCAGTTGCTGGAGCCTGTGTGCCACCAGCTGTTCGAGCTGTACCGGAGCTCTGAAGACCGCCTGCGACGTTTCACCCTGCAGTTCCTGCCTGAGCTGGTGTGGGTATATCTGCGTATCACGGCCAGCAGGGATCGCCAGAGCAATGGCTGCATTGAGGCGCTCCTCTTGGGCATCTATAACCTGGTGGGTGTCAACTTTTAGAAGAGATAGGTTTCGCCCTGTGAATTCTAAATATACTAGCTATGAGATATATTTTTGTGTGCCAATTTGCATCCCTATTTTAAGGTATCCATGTGGTTACCAATAGGGAGGCAAAATAGCAACCGCAAAGGGGCTGCAGTAAAGGAGCTGTGTAATAAAACAGAGCAAAGGAATAGTAAACAATAAGGAAATTAGTTTTGTCTCCCCTATTCTAATGGACAGTTGTCCTACAGAGAAACAATGATTAGGAGCATCATTCGGTGTCCTTTAGAGAAACTCGTATATCTACAGCTTGAGCAATGCTGCTGCTGTTGCTACTATCATAAAGGTCATAAATGAGAAGCAGGGGTGAACAGTGTCAACATTCCTGCAGCTGAGCTTAACTCTTAAAACACATGATCCGACTATCGGCTAACTGGGATGGTGTGGCTGTTTAATTGCTGTCAGTTGACAAAGAAAGCCTCTTTTTGTCCAAATGCTCGACTGTCCCCGACTCATTCCGCTTCTACTATTCATTAGGTGCATTGATATCATAGATTAAGAATTGTTTAAAAGTTTACATGATGTAATTGGTTATTGGTCAGTATGAATGAATATAGGTAGATATTATGTTTTAAGAGTGAAAGCAGTACTTTTCTTAGGAACATACCTGATGGCATTTGTTTTTACAACCATGAACATGGCTATGAGTGGCTCTTCCAGTTTTAAACTGTTAATTCGGAATAGACCAGAACGTTGATATGCAAATCATTGGTTATATCTTTAGAGCTAACACAGGTGGAGCATTAGTGAGGCTGCTTGTCTATTTACAAGAAAGACAATCTGCTGGGAAAAGCCCAGTTAATGGATAGATCCAGGATAGACTGCATCACCAGGAAACACCCTTGGGGAAATGGGCTAAGAGCTAGAGATATCAATAGAAAGAGCTCCATGTCAGCTGGCGCAGCTAAAGGTATATCCATGCATAATTTTCTATGTCTATACCACTCCCCCCCCCACACACACACACACACACACACACAATACATGCTCATAGCCCTCTCATGTCGTTGGTCATTGCCAACTGAACTCTGATAAACAGCTTTGCTCTTAGCAGTCCCATCAGATATTCAGAGATATACTGCTAGCCACTGAAGGGCGGGACAAGGCCTGAACCAACAGGACGCTGAATGTCAGGGAGAATGGGAGATAAAAGGGATAAAAGCCTTTTTGATACCACATTTCAAGACCAACATTATGGATGCCAGGAACGGGGAATGGATAAACTGATTTTTTGCATTCATTTACTTGCTGTGACCCCTGCACATTTGAAAAAAACAAAAAACAAAAGTATTTATCTCTATTTAATGATATAACAAAAACTCCCCCACCTTCTACATGTGCCATAAGTTATAGAGATAAAACTGAAGAATGTTATACACTCAGAGAAAACATGATTATTTCTGTGTCTCTCAGTCAGTTAACAATGTCTGCCATCCTCACATGTAGTACGAGCAATTGCTTTGACTCAGCTGCAAATAATTGGTTTACAAAGCAAAGTAGGAATAACAAGTGCCTTCTGCCAAATGAAAAATGCTGAGCTGTATATCTCTGTGAAAGCACTTGATTATCATTTTGACTGCAATTGTGACTGGTGGAGATAATCAGGCATTACTTTTAGAAATGGCATCGTTTTCAGGGGAGCATGCATCTTCGTTATGTATCGCAGTGTGAAATTGGAATTGAGTGGTGAAGGAGCTGGCAGTGACATGTACCAGCAGTGAGAGGCACAGCAGATTGTACAGCACTTGTTACCTGTATGCTTCTAAAGGTTTTCACCTAGTCCCCAGAAAAGAGCTGAACAGGGTTCAGGTAGAAATCTTAATTCAAATTAGACATTTACTAACTCCTAGTATAAATGAGCATTGTGTAGCAGGCTCTTTTCCATTCCCTCAGTGACAGCTTTTCTGTCTCGTCCTCCCTCTTTGGTTTTGCAGGAGATCGTGGACAAAGACGGCAACAGCAAGCTCCTGTCCTTCACAATCCCATCCCTATCCAAACCATCAATATATCATGAGGTAGGACACCTGTCTTTCCTAGCGATCAATGTCTTCACATCACGTCTCTCCTCCTTGTACTCTACTATTTCTTCTTCCTGCCTTTTTTTTATCTCTTTTGCTGCTTCTGTCTCCTCATCTCTTTCTATGCCTCCTCTCTTCTGACTTTGGGAGAGTAGAGAGGTATTTAAGTGTCTGCCTGGAGGATGACATCTCCTCAGGGTCCAACAGTTTGGGAGGTCTAATTTTGTTAATCCCACCTCCAGAGTGTTAAGGTGTCAATATGCTTCCAACGTTGGAACCGGGGGAGGGGATGGGGGGTGTACAACCAAAAAGCTACACTATGGATGTCTTTGAGGAAAGTTTGCACACCCCTCTATGATGGCCAGCTTTTCACCCCACCTTTGACTGTTGCCATTTTCTTTTGATTATACTAGCGCCTTAAGTGTCTCACTGCCAGGTCCATTTTTCTTATTCTGTGTTTTCCACATGTAACGCTTAACTTTGGTGTTCACTCCTTTTTTCATTCTGTTTTAGTCACTGAGTTCACCCCCCCCCCCCCACCCGGGTTTGCTAAAACAGGACAGCGTATTGACTATTGTGTTCAGCTGGAATTCATTAAGGGTGTTTAACGGGGAATGCTGCCCTAGGACCATTCTTGTAAGCTATTTTTATAGGGTTTGTTTTTTTCTTTTTTTTTTTCAATCTGGCTACCCAAAGTAGAGCAAAGAGTGTGCCTCTGTGTGTGTGTGTGTGTGTGTGTGTGTGTGTGTGTGTGTGTGTGTGTGTGTGTGTGTGTGTGTGTGTGTGTGTGTGTGTGTGTGTGTGTGTGTGTGTGTCGGTGAGTGTTGATGAGACTACAATGTGTGGCGTGTGCTGTGGGCGATTTATCACTGTAATTACAAGCTTGAGAGACTCTTCCCTTCATGCTGAGAGAATGAAGAAAGCATGGGGGCGTGTGTTCGTGTGCGTGCATGTGCGTACGTGTACCTGTGTGTGTTTGTGTGTGTGCGTGTGTGTGTGTGTGTGTGTGTGTGTGTGTGTGTGTGTGTGTGTGTGTGTGTGTGTGTGTGTGTGTGTGTGTGTGTGTGCTTGCGTGTGCGTGTGTGTGTGTGCGCGTGCGTGCGCATGAATCACAACAAGCTTCCCAGGCTGTAGTACGGCTCTGCACATCACATGGCCTTATCCCCAGGCCTCCAGCATTAGCATACACTCCAGTCTCTCTTTTCGAATTAATCCATGCTCCCCTCCTTCTCTGCTCAGAGCGGCCCAAGATACTTAGGACAGAATATCAATTCAATTTCAGAATCATCAGAATGAAGTGGCCTTGTGACATATTCTCACATGGAGTTAAATTTAGATTCCGCTCAGAAATTACCTGTTCCTCTTCCTCTTTCTATTTTACTCAGGAACGAAAGAAATTTGCTTATTGCAATATGAAGTTTTGTAATAAAAAACAATTAGCAAAAGAATTCAAATGAAGCACTGATTAACAAGATCAGATATTGTGTGTATATTACTATGATGAAGTCCAAATGACTGACAAATAAATTTTTTTGTAATCCGGGCGGTGGGTAAGGCATCTATGAATTTCCCTCAGAAAACTGTTTAGCAGAAGTGGTAGGCCAAATCATTATGCATCTCGTGTCATGATCAGTTTAGGTCGTGGATGATGGCCTACATAATGTCGTTTGTTGTGTAAAATAACACCTTGACTTTTTCCCCAAAAATTAATGTTTTAGTTCATAAAAGTGTATTACTTTTTATAATGTTAGTGGAGGGGATCTTTATGCAGGCAAGGTGGCCCACTTCCACTATAAAACACAACAGGAATCCCTGGTCTGTCAGTAAAGATGTGCAGGAGCCTATTAAGAAAGTGGAGAGACTCAAATAGAAACATGGATCAAGTAGTTGAAAGAGAGTAGTGCATAAATTCTGATCTTGATGTTACATGAAAGGAATTTGTAGAAGATACAGGGAAAATTGCAACATGTAGATTTTAGTGGAAAAGTTGTACAGTCAGCAACCTATCAACTAATATGTGTCTGTTCCCAAGTTTGGAAATGGATAAATGAGCCTAACAGAAAGAAGTAAAGTGCTGCCAGCAACAGTTACCCAGTCAAAGGTGAGAGTTGAGCAGATGTCCAGCAGTAATCTAATTCCAATGCAATAAAAATTAAACACTAATCACAGCAGTTTTCCATCTGCGCACAGCAAAGGCACCTGTTTGTCAGTTAACAATTTGGAGGGCACATCAGCTTGTTTGCACCTGGTAATATATCTTCACTGCCAATTTACTGAGATGTTGTAAAGGCCAACATGGTGAGCAAGTGTTTAATTAACTCTTTTTCTTTTGTGTGTGTTTCTGTGTCTGTGTCTGTGTCTGTGTGTGTCTGTGCCTGTGCGTGCGTGCATGTAGCCTTCTAGTCTGGGTTCCATAGCATTGACAGAGGGGGCTCTCTGTCAACATGACCTGATCAGAGTGGTGTACAGTGGCCTCCACCCTCAGAGAGAGACCTTCACAGCTCAGAACAGGTACGACTCTGAATCAACAGAGAGGGAATAATTTGAGACTTGGTACCAGTGTCACAGCGGAGATAAAATTGCAGCAGTTTAGAGACATTTGCTAACTCCAGCATACTGAATGAGTTAGCAGCAAGTGAAACCTTGCTTGCTTTTTGGACACAGAAGGCGCTGTAGGCCATTCAACTTCAGTAAACACGTGTGGCATCAACAGACTGAATCCAACTTTTGCCTCGCACATGTCATCGTTCTCTCTTATTGTTTTTTTACCTTACATCCAAACCCTGCCTGTAAGATTAAAAAGACCTTTTAAGATGAAAAGAGCAAAACCATCGACTCTCATTCTGCCCCCTCTGGCCAAACTCAGCAGGCCTGAAAGCTTTTTTGGCTCTCACATCTTCTCTGCTGCCGTGGATGAATGACTGTCTCAGCTTAGTAATGAAGCATGCTGGAATCCTGCCAGAAAGTGTTTTTTTTTTTTTTTTTTTTTCTGTTGCACTAAAATGAGCACAGTTGCACTTTGTACTTTATTTTTTTTGCAATGACGCATATGCAGACACAGACACACATCTGAACTATCAGAGCTGATAACGTAAGGACAGCACAGATAACATTGGTCATCCTGTGTGATGTCCGGAGCAGTGAAGCCCCTCAACTACGATGAACATAGAGCGTAATAAATATATTGAATGGATTTCTGTAGGGCCAGGCCTCATAGTTTATCTGGAAATCCAGATGTGTGGCTGGGCCAGAGATTGTGCTTATGAGAACAAAGCCCAAAGCTCCTCAAAGGTGCCGGCTCTCTCAGACTTACAGCCAGGCCTGGCCAGACATTTACCTCTTCCTGCGCAGAGTCAATTATGGCCCTTAAACTCAAGGTCCTCCTGCTGATTGTCCTCCATCAGCGCACACACACACACACACACACACACACACATACACACACACTCCCAAAACACACATGCTCCAAAGAGAGATGAACAATATTGAGCTTGTACTGACATCTGAAAACCGATCACTTCAAATGGATAGTTTTGTTGTTTTTTTTCCCCCTCATTTCATCTCATCTCCACAATTGTCTTTTCAGCATTTTCACCAGTGTTATAAATGATATCACTGTGACATTTCTGCTTCAAGTGAAAATGACAAGTCCGCCAGTAACTGTCACATTTAAACAGAAATGGCCTATTATGATGATTTTTAAAAAAGGCACACTTTTGCACTTTAATTAACAGGTGAATCATACACATAAATTGGCGTAATACTGTAAGTAAATCATACAGTAATTCTGATGTCAATTCATTACGTTACATTAAATTCATTTGGTAGACACTTTAGGCATTTTGTGAACAAAGGTCCCTGACTGGACTCCAACCAAAACCAAAGATACATGTAAAAGTCTCTGCGAACCTAGGCAGAGAATGGTGTTATGCGTAACCATAGGTCACAGAGGTTCACAGAGGAGCCAGCACACGCACTCCAAACAAAATTCAACATAATTCCAGACATAGGCCACAAGGGCACCCCAGTTGTATATATTATATATGTGTGTGTGCGTGTGTGCGTATATATTAATATATATATTAATATCTTGTATTTGTTTTAAAAAAAGATTTCAAAATATTGTACCTGTACAATGTCAAACAAATTAACAAATACATTGTTAAGCCCTTGTACCAAGTACAGTTTCAGCTGTCAGACTTGAATCTTTAGTCTCACACCTTCTGTACTGAGGTGATTGTACAGCACCGAGGTGTGTGTGGAGAGTGTGAAGATGATTACTGCAGTATATTAGGCTGTGCATCTACGTACGGTACAGTAGCTCACAATGAACAAAGCCTAGGTAAGCAGTTTGCTTGGTAGACTATTTAACAGTTCATAACGTTGATAAATTGCTTTAGCACCTCTACATAATTGTTTACAATAAAGGTGTCACAAAGAAAATGCTTAATAGACAAGCTGAGGTTGAACTGATATCAGAATAAAACTGATATTGTCTTGACTTCTTCAACTCCTTTTTCTTAACCAAGTTATTTAAACCCTAATAAGAGTCTGTATTACTGTGCTTGTTTCTCACTGTCTTTTGTGGTTGCAGGTTTGAAGTGCTGTGTTTCCTCATGCTCTGCTACAACTCTGCCGTTGTCTACATGCCCCTTTCTTCCTATCAGTCAGTCTGCAGAATGAGCTCACGGTGAGAAAACATGTGTAAAGCATATGGTTTTTTTTAAGTTTGTCTTTTTATTTTTTTCGCCCACAGTTTTGTCCTTTCTGTGCCCAATTAGTGACCTTCCTCTCCCCTCTTCCACTTGCTCTCCTTTAACAAGAATTAAATCATCTCCTCTACCCTGTTGCCATACGCGAACCTTGATACTGACTGTCCTCCTTTGCAGGAGGATTTGATAAGTGCGATTTCATTAAAGCTCAGTTGTCTGTGATTGGCAAAATGAAAGAATCACTGCTGGATACCTGTCTGAGTCTGTCTGTCTTGGAACCTCTGAGATGCCCTGGAGTTAGGAGAAAAGATCAATGTGGAATTCACAATATGGGGCTCTGTACTGGATCAGCCGCCCAGTGATTTCACTGCAGCAGGCAGACGGCTCAGGATATGAAGACTTCCCTACTGCGAGCGAGCAGACAACGCCTGAAGCAAGCTCAGTCTAGACAGACGGCAAATTGACTGTGAAGATTTCAGAGTACGAGAACAATGCTCCCTCTTTGAGCTCAGCCTCACAGCGTAGACCTTGAACACCTCGTCGTCTAACCTTGCCCAACCTCCTAAAATTTGGCTCCCCTTGCTCACTGTTTAATTTGTTTCCTCTATGTTTAGTTTACTCAGGTAGCAACTGACCTTCCCTTTACTTCATCTAGGCTTGTCAGATCTCTGCTACTTCCTGCAGTGGTTAGAGGGCATTTGCAATTTAAACAGCAAAGTATCTCTAAACCTTTGTCTTTTTATTCCTCCTAAACCACCTCCCTTTGTTGGTCCCTGATTCAGGATGACTTTACTCACCTCACTCATTGCCTGTGTGTGTGTGTGTGTGTTTTCCCTCCTCAGGTTGTGTGTATGTGGTTTCCCCCGGCAGCAGCAGAAGCTTTGGAGGGAACCGTGCAACCGCGTGCTGCTGGACCCTGAGTTCATGGTGCAAATGCTGACTGCTGTTTATCACGCCATGTATGTATCTTTAAAGCCGAAATGACAAGCTGATATATGCCTTTTAAGTTGATATCATGAACTTTTTAACTTTAGCTTATTTACAGATCCGGCACTTACGCAGCAACATTACCATTGTTTTGGAGTCATGTTTCTGGCCACTTGGCGAAAGTCCAATATTCACTCTTTTTTAGCTATGTATTTGTCTTCTACCAACTCCTGCGTGAAATATGTGGCTTTTTAGTAGCTGAATGCTCAATGTTCACCAGCTAGTCGCTAATTTTACGTGCCAAGCTCGGCGCTAAGTAGGTAGTGGACAGTGGGTTTTTAGAATTGCTGCCTGCTGCAGCTGGAAAACAACACTATAAGAGTGGTGAGTGTGAAACAAAACGGTAAAGTTATGTGCCGGACAGAGCTGAAACTCGCTATAACGCGGATTGGAGCTGCAGACTCAGGCGATAAATATCTGTAGGTCCATCAGTACAAGTGACACTCTTCGCATTTCACATTTTCTACATTGTTATAAATATATCAATTATAACCACTTTAAGCGATTTCCATGTCATTTCACATTACCACTCTTTAAAACACTCATCATTTAGGAGAGTGACATTGTGCAAAACATATCAGGTAATTGGGAGGAAGGTGGTCTCATGTTTGTTACTCTCCTTAACAGATATAAGTTCCTTTATGAGCTAGATAACACAACATCCCACATTCATGTTGTTTGCCTCTGCGGAACATCTTCAATGATGGCAGTCTCAATTCTCGTTAGCTGTGATCTACTGCAGAAAATCTCCTAACAGCATATGTTAGCACTCTACCAAGGACAGAGGCTCCCCACTGTACAGACCGATTACATCAGCAGTGCATTGTGGGAGCAGGTGATTTCATCCCCCATGAGGACAGTCGTAGCAAAGCTGATTATGGCTCCTGGATGACGGCTCGTCCTCAGAGATGGATCCCCTGATATGGTAGTGACTGGAATCACCACCGTTAAGGATGGTGTAGCATGGAGAGTGGGAGAGAATGAGTATGCATTCTGCCTCATCGCCCCCACGAGGGTACACAGCAGCAATCAGGATATTGTACCAGTCAGTGCCACTGGAAAAAAAACCCAGACTGTGCGTGCGTTTGCGCGTGAGTGAGAGTATTATAGCCTTTTTAGTAATCCCTACCATAGGTCGCCTCAGTGCCAACCGGAGCTCTCATATTCACCCTTGGCTCGAGCAAGCACACGTGCAGGGCAGATAAACTTGAATCCACAGCTCCACACATGCAGAGGGACCTCGGCACAGAGGACACCCTGGGATTTAGGTTAATATGTTAGCTAATGCTACAGCGCTGTAGTGCCACATGAAGACAGAGAGGGAGAGACAAGCAGCATATCAGAACAAGTACTGTAGAGAGAGACACGCCCAATTTGGGATTTTTTAGTCTGTATCAGGTTTGAAATGTGTTCTAGAGCGATTTTTATTTGTGTATTTTATTTTCAGCCTTCACAGCATCAGAGAGTCTGTGTTTACCTGCCCTTTCATCCCATTCTTTTCATCTAGAGTCTAAAAGGAAGCCCAGGCATTTGTCTTTGGCTGTGTGATTGATGCATGCGCAGGACGGGATCAAAGAGAGTTCACCCGCACAGTCCTTTTTTTTTTTTTTTTAATGTAATCTGTTTATTTATTGTTGCTGTTTATTTCATCCCTCTTGACTTAATGTGGGGATGTGGCATCATCATCTTATGCAAAGCTAAGGACCACTTGCATCCTTTAGCAGTGTTTTAAATTGTCTTTAGATTTTTATTAGTCTTAATTAATCTTAGTCTTGAATAATTGATCTTATTTAATTTCCTTTTGCATATTACTTGAATGCACTTGCTTTATACAAATTAGATCTTTCTAGTTCAGTTAGTGCCAATATGTCAATATTTTTTTCATCATTAACTGTGAAAACAAAAACTTGTGTGCTTCTGTACATCATTAATTACACAGCCCACAAATATGCAGGGTGTGACAAAAAGTTTTTTCTAATGTATTTCAAAACGCTGCCCAACTTCTCCTTCCCTCCCTCATTACTAAATAACTAATAGTTCAGGGGGATGTGACTCAGACATCAAGGCATCTTTTCAGACGCTCCTGTTTACTTGATTAGCTCACAACAAGATGTCGTTAAATGCCGATGTGTGTGCATTTGTGTTTGGTGTTGTGATACATAGATACAATGGAGAGTGGGAGATGGGGCGGGAAGCTCTGGAGGACATTCTGTACAGAGCTCAGCTGGAGCTTTACTCCCAGCCTCTCCTGGTAAGACCAGCAGCATTGCGTGCATGCCTTTACACGCAGCACAGTAACTGTGGAGCCTGAGTCAAATAAAAATACTGAGTAAAAATAATGATCTGCCATGTTTTTAGTGTTGAAACAATCAGTCATCAGATTTTAAAATATTGTGATACCTTCCCACTTTAGTCATTTAACTGCATATTGATCTGCATCTGTGCATGTGTCACCTCCAGCTCGGGAACGCCATGAAGAACTCGCTGCCAGAAAGTGCTCCCGATGACCCGCGGGGGCGCAAGGTGCTCCAGGTGGAGGTGACACCCACCATTAGCCGCATCTCCATCTCAGCCATCACCACCGCCTCCATACGGCGCCACCGCTGGAAGAGAGAGGGTAAGACCGAAGCCCTTGGAGCAGCACTTGGCTACAACACACAGCGAAGTGAACCAGGCCTCAGTGCAGGAGAGATCTCAGTCAATGTGACGGCACAGTAGATACTTTACAATACTTTATTTTTTTGTCGTCCTCTTTATTAATTGAGCACTCCAGGGTAGGTTGGAAAAAGAAAGTTATGAAAGGAAAGGGACCGTTGTTCAGTTAACCTTACGAGCTGTTACTTTTTGTTTTTTTCGCTCTGTGAAAGGCCACAAGAGGGATCTATATGGTGAGAAAATGACTTTTCTGCTGTTTGTCCTTAGCAGTGAGAAGGAAAACTGTTTCCTGTGTAACCCAGTCACACCATTAGCATCATTCAAATGGTGTTTCATGTCAGTTATTGTATGTAATTGTGGTCATATAGCCTCTGTGTTGCAGTGCCTGTGCCACTCACTGCTCTTTACTGCTCTTTTGTTGCTTGTTTTGTCTATTAAGTGTGTGCTGTGCTTTGTGTCACCAGTTAAAATGAAGGTTTGTGGTTTAAGAGAAGCTCGCAACAAAACGGTGCCTGTAGATGATACTGACTCCATTTTCCCCAGTAGATGGGCGATTAATGGGGCTGTTAATTTTTCAAATATCACGGTATTCGTTTTTTCGATATTTTATAATCTGCACATGAATTTACAGACCACTGTTAGGCCTGCTGTGCCCATGATGAGACCCGAATCAGTTGAGGCTTGCTGCCACTAAAGAAACACATTTCCCCATCTGTGTTGTTGACTCCCAGATTGTTTTGACTACTCAACCGATGCAGAGTTGAGCCTCACCGTCAATCCTCCTAGCCTCGCCCAGCACCACCACCACCACCAAACTCCCTGGGATGCGGCAGCCAAGGAGGAGAGAGGAGGGCGGGCTCACAGCACCCACAGCAGCAGCAGCAGCAGCATCATTCCCCCCATCACACTTGAGGGTAGGGGACAGGGGCGGACACTCAGAGCAGGGAGGGTCTCAGGAGGAGGCGCCCCTTCGATCTGTGTCCTCCCAACCCTCCTCCTCCTCCTCCTCCTACCCCTCCTCAACTTGAGGGGCTTAATTCTGCCGTTCTCATTTTGGCTTCCTCTTCACTTCCCCAGAGTATACTAACTCACCCAATCTATAAGAACCTCAGCCAACAACCCGTCTACTACCAGACCACTGCTATTTTTCATCTCACAGAAGAGTGGAAGAGTCGCCTATTCTGGGTTTGAAGGAAGTGTGGCTCGAGGCCATTTTGCATGGGCCTGTCATCATGTCATATCCTCTCTTTATCCTCATCATGCCTACTCCAGCCTACTTTAGACTGCTGCCCTTGTCACTCACTGAGCATGTTCAAAGCCCAGCTTGACCTTTTACTCTGGGCTTTCTCAACCCTCCACGTCTGATAATTGGTTTTATGGATTTATTTTTTCCATAGTGTTGTGAAGAAAAATACATCCGTTTTACAGAGCTGGCACAGAGTACCCAACATCTTGATCTCATACTGCCCCTTGCGGTGTTTGACAGCACCATAAGTTTTGGGTCACTCAGGCGAGCAGCACCCATCTTCTGCCACCATTCTGCACAAAGAGGCCTTCCATTTTCTTATTTATTCCAGCAGTTTTATTGTGTACTAATTTTGTGTTTTGCCATAGTACGTTTCTTTGTCCTGAGCTCAGTGAGTGGGAACGAGCCCTCCATCATGCATGCGCACTTTACAGCAAGCTTCAATCATTTCTGCTAGAACATGGAAACCCTGGAATACTAACATTTCAAATGTCAAGGCCAAATGGACAGACTGAATATTGTAATAGTTAACAAAACCAGATTGTTGGTACAACAAAAGCTATTCCACTGCCAGGACCTATCACATGGCCCATTTTTTCCTGTTGAGCGTGTGTCCATTTCCATGTGTGGTCTTGAAACATCATTCAGATGCTTTGAAATGACTGAAGATCAGCACACTGCCTGGCTTTACGGTCAGTGTTTGTCTAAGTGCCATCCCGTCTTCTTCCCATGGTCTTTCATTAAACTCAGTGCAGCTGAGGAGTAAGAATCCTTAAAATTGTTTCATTGATAGAAATCTGCCACCCAGTTAAGGGAGAACCGTGATTATTTTAGAGAAGACGGATCAATCAGTTTCTGTGTACAGTCACTGGACATTTTGTTGCAGAAAGAATGACTGTGATGTCCTTTAGTTTGGAGCTTCATTGCAGTGATATTAGAAATTAAAATACTGGTGGTTTTGCATGTTTAATCCTGTTAAACATAGATAGAATTTACTTTGTTTCACAACCATTTTCAAAATATACCATATGTGTTTTTTAATGATTTTTTTTTTCCTTACTTGTAGGAAGCAGTTGATTTACTTTCATAAACATGCAGATTCCTTGACTTAGCTACTCTAGTAGTGAATATTATTAAATATTATTTTTGTTCAGCTGTCAAGAAGAGGGCTAGTTTTAAAACCTCTCACTGTTGGTCTGTTTAAGGATGCTTAGAAACTTTTTTTTAACCTGGAGAAGAATGGTGTGTGATCAGTACACATTGGTCTTGTTTTTAATAACGTTGCCGCAGTAATAAAGTCTTTTAATCTTTCATAATCATATTTTAACAAGATCGTGTGCCTTGGGTTTTCAGGGAGGACACTGTTTACGTACCCCGTACATCAGGAGCACCTTGTGTTACATTGCTGCCGGAACCAAGTACTACTTCCTCCCTTGTTTTTTTAGTACAAAACTCACCTTATCTTTACACAAAGTCCATATGTATGTATTCAGCATTTTTTTTCCTTGAAACATTATCTCATATATTAAGTGATTTTCAACTAAGATTTTTCCTGTCAGGGTTTCCGTGAATGCACCATTAAGGAAGAGGTTTTTAAAATGGTCACTGCTTGACAGCTGCGTAAAAAAAGATTACAAAAATACTTCAAAGAAATGTTGACTGACCTATGCAGGCTGATTTTTTTTCATAGAATACTGAACTGACTAGAAGCCAATAGAAAGCATATATAAATGCATTACGTAAGCAAACTGTAGTCAAAAGCCTAAAACATGCAAAAACACTGGTACAGTCCTTTAATTGCAGCTATGGTTGTAACTTTTCGACTTCAGAGCTTTTAGCTCTTCATGTGGGATTAGGTTGGCCTGTGAAGGCTTGCAGACTGGCCCCAAATGCCTTGTGGGGCTGTCAGCTCTAACTGGAGAGCTATTGATCTGATGAGGTGTACGGACTCGCCTTAGTGGTCTACACAGATTGGCATGCTCGTCTCAGCTGGCCAACCATGTGACCACTGGTCCAGTGTTGCAGGAGAAACGAGGGATGTGGAAGGAGAGCATGTGTCTTCTCTTTATGTTATGTGCATGTCAGTCCAGACCTTTTCTTCTCAATTTCTCTTTTTTTTTTTTTTCTGCTGCTGCCTGTGGTTCCCTGTTGTCCAATTCTGCTTGTCCCAACAATGCATGACAGAGACAGACAGTTTATTCTCTGTCTCTTCTTTTAACAGGCCTTACCCTGCATACTGTATGTCAATAACATGCTTTTTTCCCTAACTCAATTTATCATCTTTTTGCCTTCCAGTTTTCCAACAGTGAAGTCATAAATTGACTAAAAATGTTTTATTGATTAGATTTCTTCATGCCCTTTTTGTGCCTGTAGAAATTCTACTAAGTTATCACCAGATATTAGCTGTTTTTGTTTAATACTGTATATATTGGATACAGCAACTTTGCTAATAATGCTCTGTTCTCATATCAGGCAGGTTATTGAACTCACACTTTCCCTAACCAACCAGCTAGTCAGATTTTAGTCAATCTGACATCAGATCATCAGAGCTCAAGGTCAATGTGTACTGTATTGAATTGTTCCCCTGACTGGTGCATAATGAGAGCGCTAATGAAGCAGCACGCTTTGTCGAGTGTGAGTGTTAGTGCTGGCCTGCTAGAAGGCTAGTAATTTAGCCTCCTCTTCTGCATTATTTTTAAACACTCCAAATGTTATTATTCTTAGTGATTAATCTGAGTATTTTGCAGGCCAGTTGCCATCACTGTTAACAAGAGACAGTAGCAAAGGTTTTGCCCGTTCTCTGGATTATGGTGAAATGTTGTCAAGATTCTGAATGTTGTTACTTTACTTTTAATAGCAGTTGGCCTATAAGTACTTTAGAAGTTGTTTTCTTAAAAAAAAAAAAAAAAAAAAACCTGAAGATGCTATACAGGAATTGTAGCAATTGCGTTAAATTTCCATCACAGTCAGATTAGACTTATATTTGTCATCGTAACCTCAGTTGTCTGCCTCGCTCACTTTACTGTTTGTCTATCATGCTTCCTTTCTCTGTACGTCTGTGCATGTTCATGTTCAGATGCTGATGGTATGAGTGGCGGGGAGGATTCCTTCAACGTCAACGATCCAGACGAGGGTTTCTCCTCCGGGGCGTCCAACAGCAGCCAGCCCAGCGGCACCAAGATGGGCAGCAGCGTGGGGCCGAGGGGCGGCAGCCTGAACAGCAGCAGCAGCAGCATCAAGAAAGCCATCACGGCCCGGCTCTCTCGGGACAAGGAGAGGGAGAGAGAACGGGAGAGGGAGAGGGAGCGGGAGAGGGTGCTGGAAAAACAGGCAGAATTGTCCGCGGATCACCAGGCTGCTGTGAGGAGGCATCACCAGAGGCAGCAGTCGCCTCCAGCCAGCGTCACCTTGGATGCCATCCAGCTGAGCCCCATAAAGAAGCACCTGAGCTTCCCTGTGGGGCCCACGCTGGTGCGGACTGGCAGCACCTCCTCCAGCAAGTCCTTTGACTGCATGAATTTCAACCTGAACGGAGGCAAGGACGATCGAGAGGAGGCATCGGGAGGCTCCGAAAGGGAAGGGGGGCTTCCAGCTGGCGGCTCCCACCGCCACTCCACCATTAGTCTGCAGGAGGAGCACCTCATCAGGCCAGAGGATGCCCAGGACCTCCTGTCTCCTGGGGCTCCCCTCACCAAGCAGTCCCGCTCCCCGAGCTTCAACATGCAGATCATATCACAGGTCTAACATGCAGTGCAGGGCATGGTAGACACACACACACACACACACACACACACAAAATACTTGCTCATAACACACATCTTCATGCAGTTTTTCTCTGCGACTCTTTACAGCCCTACTACGACAACTACTGTCTACCTGTCTTTGTTGGTGTGTGTTTGTGCGTGTGTGTGGGTGTGTAGGAACACATTTTCAGATCTCAAGAGTTGTGTCTCCACCCTTTCAACATCCATTAAAATTACAATCATGAACTGCAGTTACTAAGAATGCAAAAAGAGAAAAGTAGTAAATCATGACTGCCCAGTAGAGTAACTACAGTCGAGTGTAAACGAGTCCAGCACGTCACTGCATCCTCCCGTCTGAGCATTCCACACAGAAACTCTCCTCAAAAGGAGGAAACGTCACGAGAAAAGTCGTAAGGATGCCTCGCAGGCTGTAGAGGATATATGACATTTCAGATTTATTTGAGTTCCTGACTGAATCAGTCAACATGAATCAGCAATAACACTTACTGCCGCTCATGTGGAGAAGAGAGGGGATTCTTGCTCTTTCTCTTCATTCCTTCCCTGTCATTCCCGGGCTCGTGCAATCGTTCTTGCTGATTATCTTCCTTGTTAATTGCTGTTTTTTAATTAGGCAGAAATGGTTTTATGAAAAAAAAAATCTTTCATTTTTTTGTTTTTATCACAATCCAAAGAAGGTAGCATTTGTTTTGTTTTTCTTCACTTTGATAATGATTTTGTAGAAATCAGTCAAACCCAAGTAATTCTCTAGTTTTCAGCCCATGACCTTCATTTCATTCTGTAAGAATGATAATAATCTGATTTAATCTGTAAAATCCCATTTTTAAGATTGTTGTAACACCAAACTGGAATGTGGTAAGGGTTTATCTTGCCTCAGGCTTTTACCCAGACAAATCTGAAGAAATCACTACATTACAGCTACAAGAATTCGTCTTGTGACTTGATTTAAAATCTGGAGCTGAATCTTGTGGAAGAACTGGATTAAAACATTTCAGACAGTGCAGGTTTGTCTCTGAAGCTAAAGGCAATGACCGTCTTTTATACTGGATTGTTATTCTGGTTTAAACCATGTAATGGGTCCTCCATCTGAAAGCACTCGTTGGTGTTTGTCAGTCTGTGTTGAGTCCTGTGTGTGGTGTCATTTCTGAGCCGGGGAATTTCTGCTTCCTGGAGGCTTGTGCTAGTCACTGCGTGTCAGCAGTCACCATGATGGTCGTCTCATGTTTTGTGCTCTGCTTGGATGCTCATGAAACATTTAGTTCTACCTCATTGTGTGTTCACCTGCTACTCAGACACCTGTCTCCCAATCAGATGCAGGATTTAAAAGACCCGATTAGGTTTGAAACTCGAGGGCTCGAGCAGTCGGGGGATTATATAGTGGGCACCAAAATGGTTTCACACTGCAACTTTAATGACACTGTAAAGTCTGTGTGCATTCAAGTGAGGAGTTGTGACTGAATATCTGGGCCTTGCATTT
Source organism: Xiphias gladius (assembly GCF_016859285.1). NCBI lineage: Eukaryota > Metazoa > Chordata > Actinopteri > Istiophoriformes > Xiphiidae > Xiphias > Xiphias gladius. Next base: position 12,546,396 of record NC_053415.1, read on the forward strand.
CAGCTCAGTCACATCATGCACAAAATCTAGCTGCAAAACAAGAACACGACTGTCTTCAGGTTTTCATATTTTCTGTCATATATCAAACAACCACACTGGGATTAACCTGATTCTTTTAGTTCCCTAGAAATATCCTGCTCATCTTTTGTTTTTGTTTTTGTTTTTATGTAATGATTTTCAAAGTGCAATTTTCTTTATCGTAACGTGCATGGAGTTGGATCTTCTCTGCTGTTAAATGCCTGCATCTGCACACAGTGCTAGCTAGCCTTCTGTAGTGGTCCCTGCCCAGACTGACTGATTTTAACATGGCGTGCTTGTCTGCATGTTTAGTGCCCTGCAAAGCACTGCTGTTTCAGATGCGTGAAACAGCCAACAAGCCAAACCCAAGTCTCGTATTTGCCAGATGTGCCAATACACATCCTCTCCTTAAAGAAAATAATTTTTTTTCTGCTTGGGTGTCTTAAGTTAAAATGCCTCTTTTTTCAGTTTACTTGTCTTATTTTAAAGTTAAGGCACAATAAAAGGGATTTTTGGACGTATGGCTCAGTGTGCCCTTAGATGCAGCTTCACCTTTTCTGCCACGAATTTTCTTTTCATTCATCACAGGTGTATGCAACACACTGTACTTTCACAATCATTACTAAGCTTTGCTGTAGTATATTATGCGTCTGTGTGCTGTAGATGTCAGCTCTTGTATTGCATTGCCCAGGTCTTGCTCACGTGCTTGTTGTAAACAAGGATGAATGATTCATGTATATAAAAGTTAGGTCAGTCTGCAGTGAAAATCTCACCCGCTCACGCTCCCGCTGCGCTGGAAACCTTCACAGCTGCTGCTCTTGGTCCCGACTGAGTCCTGTGTGCGCTTTAGCCTTAAAACATTTCAGGCCAAAAGGCCTCGTTTGCCGGTTGTTTGGCCTCAAGATGCTCCTCCTCCTCTTCTTCCTCCTGCTGGACCGGGCTGTGGAAGAAGAAGTAGAAGAGAGGAGCGTAGCTACAGTTCACACTCTCACCTGGTCTGTCTGCTGTCATCCTCGTGCTGTGTGTCTCTCAACGAGCCGTGTTCCCATTAGCTGTATTTTGCTGTGAGTTGAGTGGCACCCTTTGCTGTTTTAAAACTGGTGACGTGTTTATGTCATTAATATGAGTGCCCCTGACAGAGATTACCAGCAGCCATGTTGGTACTGTATGTTGACTTAGAGTAATCCCTCAGTGTCTGGTGTTACTTGCATGTGATCAGGGCAGGAAATGAACACCAGCCAGCAAATGTCAATCAAACTTGGCTGTGGCTGATTATTTTATCTTCCATTTATTTTTGGCAGATTTATAGGCTCAGAAATCCTCACAAGGTCCAGCTACATTTCAAAAAAACACCAAATCTCCTTTAGGCGGTGAAAATGTCTCGTTAAATTTGTACTTGGTCAGCCACTGGTGCTGGTGGACAAAGTTCATTTCCTGTCCTGCATGTGATAACTGTGGGCTTTGTTTTCATACAGTATAATGCACTTTAAGCCATCCACCTCTCTCCTCAAGATAGCTATTGAAATGATATATATATAGATGTGCAAATGTGTATACACTCAATGCAGGGTTTTAGTCTCTTTAAAATAGTACTTCTTCGTGATGTCACACCCAACACAATGCTATTTTTGTTAGTCTTAGGGTACAGCTATTTATTTTTTTCTTTTCAAAACCAAAAAAAAAAAGAAGTTACGGGGTCTGGAAGGTCTCAGGAGTTTATCAAAATGCCACATTTTAAAAATGGCAGCACCAAAATTTCTGTTCTTGAGGTCAGAATTGATTCTATGCAACATTTTTTTTTTCTCCTCTTATCTTTGATCTCCTTTTATCCTTTTTTTTTTTTTTTTTTTTTTTTTTGGTATACGGGCTTTCATTGATCCTTGTCGGGTGGGATGGGGCAGATGTATTTAAGCTGATTTTGTTTTATTATTTTTTTTTAAGGTGAGAGTCCTCAACAGTATGCCCCTTCAACTATTCTGTTTATACACCCTGTTGTGGTGCTACAGAGTGAGAGGCCTCTCTCATGTGGGTGAAATAAGAGGACCATCCATTTGTCATCTGACCACCCTCACAGAGAGAAAGCCACAACTGGACTTTTGGTGCATGTTGAGCCCTTCTGTCAGTTTGCTGCTCTGTGGCTCAAAGACGTCAGCTGGTGTATGAAATATTAAGAAGATTATCAGTGATGGATCTAATATAGATGCTTCGAGGGAAGCTGCTGTAAGATGTGATAACACTGTATTATTGATGTTGTATAAATGGAGAGAAAGACTTATTTTAAATCTTGTAAATAACAAATGTACAAAGGTGAGAGCAAGATAAATATAAAAAAACTGAAGATCATTCTGATATGTAGAGAGAAATTAATCTGTATATTGTTGAATAAATATTGTGCCGTAAGGGATCTGAGCGTCTGTCTTCTTTGTGTGTGGAAGTGGTTCAGTATGATACTGCTCTAAGTTTAAGTTTAATATCATATATACCAATATCCACTGCACAGTTTAGTTTTACTACAATTTTTTTTCTAACAGTAGATTTCTCCTGTACAATTTCATAAAGCTTCTCCGAAAAGACCATACACTGGCTGATAATACAATAAATGTTGACTGACATGATACGGTTACTGAATACTTACAAGGCATTATGATTTCACTAGGGTTGTGTTTTTTTTGTTTGTTTTTTTTTACTTCTGATGTTATGATTAGAACCAACAACAGCTAAATTTTTTTAGATTTGAATAACAGATTGCAATGCCAAACATTGTCTGGTTCCATCTTGTCCACTATGATGATTTGTTTCTAAGCTTTGACGGTAAACTAAATATCTTTGGGTTTTGGACCGTTAGTTGAACAAACTAACGGTCCACGACTTTTTAGTTTGGTGCAGATAGTTTGTAGTAATAGTATTGCTTACTGGGATCATTAGTGAGTATAATAAGCATCATACATCACATGATACTTGACATCAAATGACATCAAAATGTTCACCGTAATATTTGAGCAACAGGTTTAAACATTATCTCGTAATAAGATGTCAAATCTGAGCAGGACCAACTGAAATACTTCATTGCACAAATACCCATACAGCTAGCTCCAGGCTTTGATCAGTGGTGGTGCGCTGACATCTGGTGGTGGTGTACAACAGAACAACTCACCAGATTACACCTGAACATGACGTACACTTCTGCTCCATACCAACAACAAATCATATTCTATACATATCTCTACTGTAATTCAGTTCTTCATTAGCGATCTGATTTTACTGCACTCCACTAAAAGTTGGTTTCTGACAGAAAAAAAGTCATGTATTTGAATCATTTCCATGATTGCAGGAACTGATATTGGAATTTCCTTTCCATTACATCGCTTGATTTGTCCTTTGCCACATAGATATGAGCTCAAAAACTTGAACGCTGAACTTTGCCTCCAGTTTCCCCTGAGCAAACTCCCCTCCTACACCTCTGACCTCCACAGCATGGTGGGCCCCGGATACTGACCCCTTTAACTACAAATTCAAATGTAGACTAATTTAATTAGTGCAGTGCAGTTGGGATTGTACAGTGTACCATGTTCACCATCTTAATGTAGTGTGCTAGCATGCTAACATTACAAATCAAAAGCTTGACCTGATAGTGGGGCTGGATTGAAAGTCAGGGGATCACCAAAGTTATTATAATTCATCCTGAAGGGAAAATTAATGACTGATCCAAATTTAATGGGAATCCGTCCAATAGTTGTTGAGACATTTCACTCAAAACCACAAATGTGAGCCTTATGGTGGCGCTAGATGAAGAGTCAGGGGATCACCAGAGTAGTAGGATACAACCTCTGGGGAACCATGAATGTTTGTATAAAAAATGTTCATAGACTGGGGGGGCTAAAGGAAACTTCGGCATAAATTTCTGGGAGAGGTTTTTCAGAAATGTTGCTGGTATCTCTAAAATTGCATCTTAATAATAGTTGACTTTCCCATCGCAAGGTCCATTTAGCAGCTTTTGATTGTATCAAACCATCTTCATCCACAGATTGAGTCGCCCACTTATCATAATGTTCAAATTCCCATTTTTTCTGTGAGCTCTTTTAGGACTTCTCATTCATGTTGGCTTAAAAGATGACATTCAAAGTTCATTCTTTTTTCTTTCTTTTTCTTTATATTACTTTTAATGAGTTTTACTTGTTAGAAAAGCAGTTGAACCTAAAGGAAATGAAAGGAATTGTTGCATTAGAGATAGGTAGATAGATTGATAGATAGATGGATAGATAGATTCAATACAAAAACTCTGACAGTTTGATTGACAAAAATGTTTTTCATAACATTATATCAGCTCCTGAAAGGCAACCAGTGCTCCATTCATTTAACTAGATCCCTCTAGTTGAATACTCTGGAGGTGTCACCTGGCAACAAGTGTTGTAACGTCCACACACCTGAAAGTATGTGTTGTTCACGCCAGACACCAGAAACGGCTTCATGTTGTTGCTGTCGCTTATCCGAGTGAAAGGAGGATCTACGGACGGTAAAAATGTTAATGTTGTGTATCTTAAATGTTGCCTCTCTTCTTTTTAACTACCGTGCGCAAAATAAGTGAGCTTTCTAGTCTTCCACCTGGAAATCAAAAAAAAAAACTGGACATAAAAGGATTAAAAGTATGTTTTGCTGAGTCACCCTCTTGCATGCATTAAGATAACATTTGTAAAAATGCATCTCAGTCTTTTTGGTTTGGTGGTAATGTGAGGCCAGGCGGAGGGCACATGATATATTCTGGCCGAGAGTTTCACAGGAAGAAGGTTAACACTGTTTAGCGAGGGTGGAGCCATTTAAATGTGCATCATAACAGGGAAATTACAGCCTCACTGTCCAGCTGGGTAATCACGAAGGATCTGCTGCCAAAGCAGGACACGATGCCTGAACCAGTGGGTCAGTGTTGACTTCTAGCTACTGTAGAAAAATCAATTTGTTGGAGGTGTGAGTTTCTTGCTCTTCCAGGGACCTCAGTTGAGGAACTGGAGATAATGCAGTAGTGGTCACGTGTCAGCAACATAATGGCATATGTCAGAATACTTCAATCACAGGTTTTGCAAGTATTATAGATTAGGAGTCCATAACTGACAAGATGCACACCCGGCCCCTTCCTTCACAAGAAATAATCTCAGAGTACTTGTTCAGAGCAGGGGCTTGCAACCGATATTAGACTCTTTTTTTTCTTTCTCAGAAATGCTGCCTCAGTGTGAGAATAAGGTTCACCCGCATGAAATGATCGAGCAGCTGCAGCAGAACAAACTTGGACTAGATCGAGTGGCTTCTTGTTTTAAAAAGGTTAGTGGTTGCCCGTTCCATTTTCTTTTTTTAACTTGTCATCAAACAGTGATTATTATTAAAGGATTACCGGTGTGAGAATTGAGAGGGCTCAACATTTCATCAGTTGTACTACTAACAACTACAAACTATATTCCAATGGTCACTGTAGATACAGAAAATAAGTATTCACCTGCCTGATAATGATGTGATATGGACGAACCAAAGACAAAGGTGTGGTTTATTTCTAAGTACCTTTGGAGAATATAACAGCTGCAGACGCACCTCGGAAAATGTAATAAAACCATTTTGTGGGAAAGATGTGACCAGCATTTCATTTTGCATGAAGAAATCTTGCATCTAGTGTCTGATGCTTCTACTCATATTGAAATAATTTACTCAAATAAAATAAGTGATGCCACGCCATTACAAGCAAAAGTCCTGCATTCACAAGTTTACTCAAGCGAAAGTACTGAACTAGCAACAAAATTTCCTTCATGAATCAAAAGTAAAAGCACTCGTAATGAAAAATGGCCACTGTGAGTCTCATATTATTATATCACTGTATTTTAATTACTGATGTATTAATACGTAAAGCAGTATTTTAATGTTGTAGTTGGTGAAAGTGGAGCTAATATTAACTACTTCATATACTGGTTGGTATTTTATAAACTGACCATATGTTTTGTATTTGAAATATTATTCTGCAAAGTAACAACCACCCTGAAATAAATGTAGTGGAGTAGAAGCATAAAGTACCAGTATAAAATAGAGATACTCAATTAAAGCACCTCA